>NW_026864659.1:0-31146 GCF_026571515.1 Ruditapes philippinarum | reverse complement strand
AAAAAACCTCAGTTGAGACCCTTTAAATCTATTTATCGATATTATTCCGGGCGGACATGGGATAACATTTTTACTAGAGCGATTTTTGTTGTTAATATTAAACGTTAAATGTTTCCGAATTGGACATGGCATAGTAACATGGATATCGATGCAATCATTTATGACCGTCTATATATTTTAGGATATCGTATGTCACCGTCAATCATTTAAATAATGAGACAAAAGATGACAGCATTGTAATTTGTTCGTTACGTCATAAATTAATTCAAGCTATTGACAAAAAGCAAGACACAGGAAACAAGAATGAAATAAAAACCTGACGCCGACACAATAAAAACTATTTTAAGAGCCATTTCACTTAAAAATGAATTTCATTTACCATCTTACGTCTAGACAGAATCTGGTATTTATGGTTGCTGATTTGCTACATTGCGCGATGCACTGTCGATAGCGACAACGCAACCTATATCGTTATCGCCTTTTCGTCCTGTCGCTAGCGTCATGACAAAGCGCCAAACGGCGTTGTCGTGCGGCGCGTTGTCGCGATGTCGCTCTGTCGCTTGGCTTATAAGCCGATCCTTCGATTTGAACCGAACAACAATATGACATCGCGACAACACGCTGCATGACATCGCGCCGTTTGGCGTACATCGTTAGCGACAGGACGACAAGACGGAAGTCCGACAACGCGCCGTTTTGGGCTTTGTCCTGTTGTCGCTAGCGCCAACACGAAGCACAAAAGCTTACCAAATCAGCCACCATAGGTACTAGACATAACTTTTATCGTTCATTTACTATTTTACTAGTGTCAGATTTAGAAACCTTCAAATCAATTATAGATAATTGTATTTATCAATAAACTTACATTTAAATTATTTTTAAACAAACTGATTTTTTCCTATAATTGTATATTATTTAAATCTCTCTTTCCTTCTTCTGAAAGATTTATGCAAATTGATTTGCTTGACCGAGAGAAAAATTCAAACTTACGTTCTTACATCATTAGTAATATGTAAAATGTTTGAATGTAGTTTTTTTAAAAGCATAATTAGTGTTTCATTTCAACATCAAAGTTTTCAAGCTCTATTTTATATGTCAGAAGTGTATAAATTATAAAGGCCTTAGTCATGATTTAGATAATATAGGCTACAGTCCACTGCCCGCCATAGTTTATAATATCTAAATACTTTGATGATTGAATCATTATATTTGCTTAAAAAGATAATCATGACAGAATTCAATGGTTCAAATTTTATTACTACATTGTCATTATCATGATGTTATCATAAACATGTAGTATATTGACATTTGAATTATTTGACTGTTCAGTATTTGAAGATTAAAAGATAAAAATGTGCATTAACTTTTATATCTATTGATGTCAGTTTAACTTTATAATTTAATGAAATAACGCATCACATAAAATTGTCATATTTCAATTATTTTGAAAATGAACATAAAAATGCAGACTAAATATTACACAACTACAAAAATAATAAGATTTTAAAAGGCAAAAGAACAAAATATGCATGATAGAAAACATATCAAACGACAAAATAAGTTAACATTTAAATCAAAATATTATAGAAATTAGTATTATACCTGATATTATTTACTATATTCCTTACATTCACTGAAATTCATTCAACATCAACGTGAATACATATTATCCAGGGGTTTAAGTATACTGCGATGAATTGCAAGTTTAAATGGTAATAATCACAAACTTGCCCGTCTTCTTTAATAGACAACGCCTGTATGAAATTACATATCATGTCCAAAGGTACGGAGAATGTTTGAGATCTTATGTCATCAGCTTAAGAGTATCAGTTATAATGTTGGCCAATATAGTTAATTACTCTATGAATCAGATATAATCTGCCTGTACATTGTGTACTGTTCACCTAAACTACTTTAATATAAAACTCGGACGCTCACACAATACGTAAATAAAACCTATACAGCCTGAGAGATATCTCAAACAATTCCTAATTTCACTGCTATAATGTATTATCTGTTGAAAAAAATCTGCAAACAATTCCTAATTTCACTGCTATAATGTATTATCTGTTGAAAAAAATCTGCAAACAATTCCTAATTTCACTGCTATAATGTATTATCTGTTGAAAAAAAATCTGCAAACAATTCCTAATTTCACTGCTATAATGTATTATCTGTTGAAAAAAATCTGCAAACAATTCCTTACTTCACTGCTATAATGTATTATCTGTTGGAAAAAATCTGCAAACAATTCCTAATTTCACTGCTATAATGTATTATCTGTTGAAAAAAATCTGCAAACAATTCCTAACTTCACTGCTATAATGTATTATCTGTAGAAACAAACTGCAAACAATTCCTAACTTCAATGCTATAATGTATTATCTGTTGAAAAAAATCTGCAAACAATTCCTAATTTCACTGCTATAATGTATTATCTGTTGAAAAAAATCTGCAAACAATTCCTAGATTAGGTTTGTATAAATTGTTTGACTAATTCTGCTGTTGACAATACATCTTGAAATGTCTACTAAATTTTGTATAAACCGGTAGATCAAGTTGGCGTATTGTAAACAAAACAACTTAGAGCACATAACATAAGAACAGAATTGTTGCGTTTGAATTGACAACATTTGGTTCTTCACTATCAGTGTCTATTTGAATTAACTGATGTATTCTATAAATAATACATTACTAACAACTGTTTTCTTTTCTTCAAGTATAGTTTATATAACATGTTTTTCTCTCTCTTTTTGACAGATTTAAACAAACTGTTTTGCATGAGCGGGAGAAAAGTCATTTTATTATCGCATGTTATATTTGTACTGATTGTTAAGTAGTTTGAATATAATGATAAAAGTTGTGTCTGACTTAAATGTCTGACTTTGATACCCATTAATATCAGATTTACCTAATTTCAATGAAAAAAGAAAAAAAAATGAACATAACAAAGGGAAAGATATTGCAAACATTATCAAAAATGACAAATTACTATGCCACTTCCAAAATAACGAAAGTCTGGAGCATTGGAGATCCATCAGAAGCAATTAAAACAACAATTATATATAACAAAAATTGCAGGCTCGATTTGATTGATAATGTAAAACATTAAAAAAAATACATGCATTTATGAAATAAATATGGAAATCAATATTTACATGCAAAACGACAAAAATAACACTTGTTTCAAAAATACAATTCGTAATATACCTGATATAATACGTAAAGCCTGCATCCACTGAATATTTATGAAGTATGTACACGTGAATTCTAACATCCACGATTTTACTGTGGTAAATTGCAATTTTAAATGGTAATTACTTGTTTTACGTATTTAATTTGATTCAAATATTCCATCTGATTTCGCCCCACGCATTTTCTTTTATACACCATGCCTGTATATAATTACATATCAAGTCACAGTGTACATACAATTAAAGTAATGAAGTTAAAGTAGTCATTCTAAAGCGGCTATATAAGGAAACGTCTCCTGTAACATCATTATTATAAGAATAAGAATATTAGACATAGCGTCATTCATTAATCCAGTGCAAATTTATTTGCATAAATAAGCTAATTTTTAATCTTCCAAGATTATTTCCGTAATTTGTCTCATTACAATGTCATCATTTTGCCTAATTATTATTTAATTTGTACAAAATTGTAGCCCTAGATTAATTATACTTTTCGGAAAGTCACTATCCAAATGTTACATTTTATAACTATTATCTACTATCCTAGTACGTGTGAATTTCATTTAATTGTTACTATTATATTTAATTTAGTGAAAGTTAATGAATCTACTGTATCGTTCAATTATTTTTCATATTTTTTAGAGAAGGAAAATAATATGTATTATCAATTTATCTTAATATACATTAAACATTTTTAATTAAGTAATTATCTTGTCATAATTGAAGCTAATATTATGACAGGGTCAACACATTACTTCCTGTATTCAAGATAAAACTGAGTTTACCTTTGATATATCACCCCCTTTAATACAAACCAAAAATATAAAACATGGATACATCATAATTATATTCATAATCTTACACACTGCAGTGATTTATTGTCGAATAAAAGATTGATCACATACATTTGAATAGATATTGCATTTATTATTCAATTGCCATAAATAACTTATCAAATTTATGCATCTACAAAGATTACATTATCTGCTGTGATTTTAGATGCAATACGAAAATGCTTTCCGTTTATGTCTCGTACATTGCCATTAAATTTGAGAGCTTTTAACAAATACTTTTAATCTAGTTAAGGATCATCTATCAATCAATTCGGCGTTTTGTATTTTACAATCATTTTTTTTCTCTCTGAGATCGTGATTATTATTTCTGCCGACTTTCATTAGGTTTACAAACCAAAAATTACGACGAAAATCTGCAGCCCTACTGGCCTCGCTGGCAAGGAAAATCCCTAGTATTTGATTTCTGTAACTAACACACTTGTTCATCAGACAAATTGCTAACGAACATTTCTGTTATCTTTATGCTTGTATTAGCAAATATTCCCAATCATTTTTGTTTGCATAATTCCAGCACCAACATAAGTTAGAACCTAGAAAGCAAATTGCTTTATTACTAAGCTGTTCTTCTATCTCCGCATGTCTCACCTTTTTTGTATTCAAAAGTTGAAATCTGCTTAAGTCGGTGCTAGGGGCATGAAAGGTAGCTTGCAGATACCACTTCTTCTGGCTTAATTAAATCGAATCTGCAAAATTTTCAGTTTTGCCGTTTAATGCCTTTTGTTTTTCTCTATCTCATTAACCCTATGGCTATTGACAAAAATACACTTTAATGTGACTAAAAGAAAGACATTATTAATAATAAAAACAACCATGTATCTTCATTTTCATTAATCAACAAAGTTAGTTTTTCTAATTATTACATCAAAGAAACAGTATTTTGAAATGAATAATTGCTATACATTTTTTCTGCCCATGGCAATTATAAATCTAACCGTTGCCAATTATCAAACATAGAAAACATTACTCATCCACGTAAAATATATCAGCCATTTTGGTGACAAATATATAATTGTGTCTCTGTTACTGTTTTTGTTCACTAGAAAGAACAACAAATTTATACTATTATGTTAAGATTTCACTGCCATATGATTGATAACTGTAAGCTAGTATATACATCATGATTGTGTTAAATTTTAATATCCAATTTCAGACACATTCATTAAGAATTGGTAATCAGCGATAAAGTATCATATGATACCCATATGGATTGTTTCTTTAATATTTTTATTTAATATGGACCCTCTGCCATTTTGGACATGGAGCATTGGCAACGCCTTCAGACAAGTTTGGAAGCTAAAGCGGTCCAATTACCACAAACAAAAATACAATAGATAAGTAGCTGGAAGATAGTAATTTGAATATATACTACTTAGCTTTTGCTTAGCCCCAAAGAGTTTGCATTTATTATGAAAAAATATAAAAAAAGATTCAATAATGTATTTTTCATAGTTTGATCAGCAAGATGTTTTATCGTGAAGTTCTCGCCACCTAGTCCCGGAGAGTATACACTCTCGTTTTTATGTGTTTTAGTGAGAGCAAAGACACGTTATACACCGAATTTACAAATGTTTGGTCATCCAAATGTAGACGTTTTTACATTTGTCAATTTGACATGACAAACTCAAAATAAGACGGATATAGATTGGAGAGATAGTGGAGCAGGGTGGCACACAGCGTGAGCTGGTAAGGACCTTGGCTTACGATACACCATTATTACCAGAACAAGTGCAAGGTACCAAAGTGAGGTACATCCGTCAAGATACATGGCGGGTGCAGCCGTCAAGATACATGGCGGGTGCAGACAAAGGGTGACGGCAGCAGATCAAGACCGATTATTGATTACCCAGGCTCGTCGAGTGAGGTTTGCAACAACAACGCATCTTCGTTATGATCTTCTTAACGTTGTTGGTGTCATTGTTTGTACTCAGTGCAAATAAACGAAATTGCGCGCCAAACACGGCTAAGGTGGTCAAGGAATACCTCAAGTGGGATATTTAGCGCCTTGACCAGTCAGCTTGATCACCCGGCCTTATTTCAATTGGGCAATGGTGAGCAAAGATATCAGCTCATCAGGTGTAACCTAGAAGCATCCAGGAGCTTGAGGCTATGCTGCTGTGAGAATGATGGGCCGCCATCCCCGCATAGACTGTCAAAATTCCTAGGGAGTAAGTAATCAGTAATCTTTATGATTAGGTCACACACACGTTACGGAGTCTTAACTTGTAATCATTAATGAAGTTGCGTATCCAAAAAAAAGAGGGTCTTCTCGTCCTCTTAATTATAACTGATGTAAAATCAGTAAAAATATTCAACTTGTCTTTCACTCAAATTGAAAATACATTATATTGAAATTAAAAAGTAATTTGTACGAATATTATTGATGCTTAGCAAAAGTTAATTGGTATAAGAAAATGTAACTGCAGTCGATTAACTCGGCCAAAATATACAGTATTCATGTAAAACACAGAAGTTTAGGTTGTCCAGACTCTAATCTGGTAGAAAAGGCTTTTAGATTTGGTTCCAGAAGATAGGGTAAGGGTAAATATCATGAAAGCTGATACATTATATGAATGATATGAATTAATAAAATACATATTCAATGAATGAAGTACCATATAACCATATTGTCTAAAATAATAATATAAAAATCTGGAAACTAAGTGATCCCTCGGAAGCATTAATCACAACAAAATTACAAGAGAATTGCTGACTCGGTTTGATTGAGTCTGTATTTGAGGGATAATGAATACGTGCGACATCCCTCACGCCCCCTAGCACCGGCTTGAGCGGTACTCAATTCTCAACACTTAATAGTGCTGGCATCAATGATCCCGAAAGACCAGAAAAATATAACAACAATGAAGTGAAGTAATGGGCAACTTTTTACAGCTGCCACACATGACTTTACACCTGCTGTTGTGAAGTATAAAAATCTGGAAACAAAGTGATCCCTCGGAAGCATTAATCACAACAAAATTACAAGAGAATTGCAGACTCGGTTTGATTGAGTCTGTACATGAGGGATAATAGGGATGAGGTATAACCCTTTTTCAATGGCCTTGGAAAAAGGTAACTTATTTATTGATTAATTTGTAATATAACTACTTTAATAAATAAGGAATCATCGTGAAATTCAAAACATAATTATTCACATTTCGTGAAATATTCCGTGAGAAAATAACAAGACAAGACAATATCGTATCTTATCTAAATTTGATGGCTAGGTTTTAAAACAGGCTGTTTTACCTTCCCTTGATTGACGTATCTTCAAAGGATAATTCATTCTTATGTTTTAAACTCAATGTTTTATTTTCATTATTTTCTCATACAGGGAATGCAGTATCACTTTTATCAAATGAGGATAAAAATTACTTCCTGACTTTATCATCACAGCTCCATTAAAATGACTGTAATTAAAACAGATGCCTTGCTGTTTTACATCACTTAGTTGATTTAGTACCCTCGGCTTATACTATGACATAATTATTTTTCATTTGATATTACAAGGTTTCTATTTTACATGTCTATAGTTTTGTAAATATGTTTTGTGATTATACTTCAAAATAAATTATATCAACCTACTTTTAATATTGCAATGAAAAGCATTATATAAAAATTAAGTTTAAATTTTGCCTTTACAGGAATTCCCCCAGGGTAAATGATATGTCCCACGGAAGATCGTTTTGTACATTTACATGGGAAGCAATTTGTTTACCCATGTCTTAAATAGCTTTAACAGATGGCAAATGTACATAACCATGATTCAGAATTGTCGTATGTTCGTGTTTCCGCCTGGCACCCCGCAGAGCTAAAGAACGACAAAGTGGTCACATTTTCATAGTTTTGTGCTTTGCCCGGCACCCAGCGGGGTGAAAGTACGACAAAGTGAACATTTTGTCGTATTTTCTTGTTTCGTCTGGTGGCCCACGCATCGAAAAGCAAAAGCACAATTTACGACAAATTATCACTTTGTCATATTTTCGTGTTTTTTTCTGGCGCCCCGCAGAGAAGATTTATGACAGGTCTCTAGTCAGCCACCATATTTATCTAATAAAAATGAAAATAAAAACGAGTACACATGCAATCTAGATAGGTACATTATTGATAAATCCTAACCAATTATTCTATAAAGTGGCATTTTACGTACTTATAAATATAAATAGAACTTTGTGGGAATCCATTGTACTCGTGAATTTAATGCATAATTGCCCTACTTTTTGTGTACATATAATATCAAATACATTTTATGAATTGTATTAAAAAAAATAGGATTTGGCGTCCTGCTGGGCTCCTTGCCGGTGGTCCTGTGTTTATTTTTTTGATACCTTCATAGTATGTCACCCTTTCTTGTTTATTGGATATATTAACTGTATTGGTAAATAAGCTAAAGCAACAACTTTTTCTCGTATTTGTAGATTAAACAGTGACAAAAATGTAACATTCTATCGCTAATAATTATTTGTGTGATATTAAGCATTAATAACGTTAAAGCTGTAAATGTTATTATCCGACCATTTTTACTACATAGTTAACAGTTTACATTTTTGTAACATTAATAAAACATATTCTGATAACTTCACAGGTCAATGTGTCACCATCTTAAATCATTGTACCATATTAAATGTCCTTAAAATAGGTCATAGACCATTTAATTTAATGTCTTTATACATCATAATACATAATGGCACAATTATTTATGCTAGACTGATAAAATACAATTTATCAAACACAATTTTGCTGTAATTGTGTTTTGTCAAAAAGATTACTTTGATATTTTATTTTGTTATTATATTTTTTTGGTTTTAAATTCGCATTCACTGAATCATGTTGATAAAGACTTCAACATAAATCAGGAGCAGAGTAGAGTAACCGCTAAAAGTCATCTCAAAAAAGTTCAATTTGTTAAAACAAATCGACACATGTTACAAATTAACTGAAATCTTCAGTTTTTATCCTTCCCTAACCTTGAATATATATCTTTTGATGTGCATTTTTATTGTATATGGCTATTATATACTTGGATATTATATAAATTTAAACAAATAGTAACATTTTTCAATTAAAATAAATAGATAATAAGTACAAAATATTAGATGTTACTATAAAATATATATAATGTTTATTTACCTTAAAAATTATGACGGGAAAGTAAAGTCAATGCAATAAAGTTGTAATAATTATAATTATATTATTCAATTATAACTCAAATTAAGATTTGAAAACAGGATATTTTATTTTCCTGAAATAAAATGTAAAGTAAATAGTAAATTGTATTATTTTCTGGCAAGTTCTCTGTAACAAAACTTATCTCTCATTAGTTTTGGAAACATAAGAAATGAACCAGTTTACATTTTGAAACAAATGTCTGCCAGAAGTATTATCATCATTTATGCTAGACAATATATATAAAATTGATAAATGTATCCAACAGTCGTGTCAATTTTGTTGAGATACTTTATTGATGTTCATGGTTGTTTCTTATTTTATATATAAAAAATGGTTTGATTTATTTTTGTCCTAAATACAGAGTTGGTATTATAACAAGAAACTGGCAATGCTACTGTTCAATACCGTATATGAGAAAAACATTATGATATATGTAAATTTCAAATAAATATTCTTCTAGTCACATGTAAATTAGCTGTATTGTATTTCAATATTCTAAATTTTTTATCCAATTGATCTTTTTTACTTTCAAACAGCAGCATGTCTCCCGAACCGTTCTAATTATTGTGAAAATTCAGTGTTCTAGAGTAAGAACAAACTTGATTTTTTAGCACAGACAGACAGATATTTTATTTAGATTTGTGCATTTCTTAACTTCAAAATTCATTAGTTTTATTCTCTTTTCTTGGAAAAAAACCCACATCTGAATTAAATATTTTACAGGTTTACGACGCTGGAGGCAGTATTGTAATAATGAAACCTTTAGCTGTCAAATAAAGAGAAACAAATACAGATAAAGTGCACACAGAGAAAACTGTTATTGCTTCTCAAAGAGGACTGTTAAATAATTGCGAAAATAACTTTCTCCATAAATCAATTTAAATGCTGCTATTTTATGTCAGGAATCTCATTGCAGCTAACTCTGTTCACAAAAAAGAATAAAAAAACACAGTACTGCTAACACGTTTTTACGGAGATAAACTAATACATGCATTATGAATTTATGATACAAACAACACAAGAAACAATTTAAATTGCCAAACTTGTGGCAGTATAAATATGCTATTACAATTTTCAATTTTCAATTATCTCTTTTATGTTATTTTTGCTCTCTACCATTTAAGTTATTTTTGGTTAATGCTTTTCAATTAAAACTAATTTGTATTTGTAGTGTATTATTGTTATTTGTACATTATACTGTACTCGTCAGTTTTTTAAGTCGAACTGTCTGTTGTTATTTGAAGGTCTTTGACATCAAAGCAGCCAACAATATATATAGTGATATATTACAAGTTACAGTGACTTTGGATCACTTAAACCGAATATTTTCAACTTTGACGTTTTGGACTTTCATTAGAGATTCTTTCTATTTTTATCGCCATATCAGCATAGACTGTGCTGTGTAGAGGCCGTAGAAAAGTCGTCAAGAATATACAATCAGAAATGCTGTACATGTATTTTTGATCCTTAAATATCTTTAAACATGACATTATTGATATGTTTGTCGCACTTTTAGTTCTTTATATTTGTTTTTTTTTTCTACTTCCTGACTTAAATACTGTATTATCGCCCCAAGGATATGCCCTGTTTTTTGAATTGGTCTTTTGACAGCATATCTTTGATATGCAGGCTTCATAACTTCTGATCCTCAAAAATTAAGTTATATATTACTTAGATTTGCCCACTGTCTTCTTGTTTATGACACATGCATTCTTTACTTGAGGACAATACGCCACTTTTTATAGAATGGCACTAAGGCGTCTCATTGAATGTTCCATGATAACCGCCGTATAAACACATGTGCGGATGTTTCTAAATTCCAAAATTTATTGTTATGTTTAAATGTTAAATTCTGCTTAAGCCCAAGCTAGAGGGCATGGACAGTAGCCTTCACTCTCCAGTACCGTCCACAAACAGACTCAATCAAAGCGAGACTGCAACATTTTCAATATTGCCGTTTTGGATTCTATTTCTCTCTCTTGTCTGGCTCTGGATAGAAATGGTCATTGGTCGTTTACTTTGAAAGGATGAAAAAGTGAACTAAAATATTTTTGTATCATATACTTCTGATATTCAAAATATGTACAACACTGTTTTTAAACCGATACAGTTTTGGGTTATACTTCAGAAATATTGATAAAATCACAAAATGAATATTCAAAGCAAATAATGCTCAGATCCGAAGCTCATTATAAAGTCATTAAAACCCCATAAAATGAATATGAATATTACTGTGATTAATTAGATAATTTACCTCTTAGGAAAACCATGAAAACAGCTTATTTTGGCACTTTTCTGTTTAAACTTAGTAAAATATTTACATTGTAATTACTACATAGTTTATGAAATATTTTACTGGGGCGAGTTTAGAATTTAGTTCTGATTCGAGTCTGTTTCAGTAGTCATTCCAGCTAATTCTAGACCTCCGCCACTCGATGACGTCACTTCCCCTTCTAGTCGTTCGAAGTTAGCGGGTCGACAGGTCACTAGACGTAACAAACTTTTGATACACGACCGAAAACTCCGAATCATGATGCAGTAAACCCAAAAGTTCAGATGAAAACTAACAATGAGGAAAAGTTCATAAATACAGTGGATAAGCCTGTTGGTGCGTAGCGGGAATATCCTTTTTTCCGAGTGGTTTAGACTGACGGTGATCAAGTAAAATATACCGTAAGGCAGTTCTGGCACAAGGAATATCACGACAATCAGAATAACGACTATAGTTACGTTCCTTTGCGTCTGTTTCCGTCGTCCTGAACGATTGATCACAATTGACTCACGTTTGAACGTATTCAGAGTTCTGATCATAATCACGGCCAATCCCACTAGTGCAAATGACGGAAGAATGTGGCTGAGAAGTAAAGTAAGCCACATGTAAACACACGCCCAGCCACATGGTTCCCTAATACTCCATTGACAGAATCCTTCCTCGGCTTTTATATCAAATGCATGGAATATATGTAAGCCAAACGATGCAAGGTATATTACTAAAATAACAAATAATGTCTTAGGCATTGTGCACATTTGCTTACCAAGATTTGGATAACGAATTTGCAGAAATCTATGAAAAGCTAGGAGCAGTGTTTCCCAAACCGATATGGTATGAAAAGCACGCGAAATATATAGCCGAGTTATCATAGCAACATTGCACCAGTCCTTTGTGAGGGCAAAATTTTTGTTCGTGAAAATATGAAATGTTGCCGGCAACGTCACAAGTCCTGTAAGCGAGTCTGAAAGAGCTATGAAAACCAAAATCAAGTTAGTCGCATTGCGCATGCGTTTGCGCAAGAATCCACCAATCACAATGAAGTTGCAACACGTTGTGAATAAAACAAGAACAGGCCAAATATATCCATAAATGGGAAGCTCAAAATTGAATATTTCATAGAGATGGTCGTCATACACGTATTCGTAATATCCGTCATAGAATCCATCATAGTTTTCGTCATAGTATACATGTGCCCCATGGCTATCATTCATGTTTGACGAAACGTTGTAAACGTCAAGGTGTGAATGAACGTCATTGTAAGAAGTTGTTGAGCCATCCATGTTTCCAATTTGTTTACTCGTCCCTTATTTCTGAAGATATAAAAATATAAAAATGTAGAGCAAATTTATCTATTATTTGATTTTTTAAATTTATGTCATTCTGTTAAAATCATAGATTCACATTTAGATGTTTTAACAGTACTCCTAAGTATTCCGTATTTCCGTATTATAAATTTTACTGTTGTGCATGTATTAGCTTGGTTTTCAGAAGAGCTTGGCTTGATGTATTTTAACCGAAACTAAACACAAATTGACGATTTCGACTTATTCTACGTTGCGTACACATGGGTCAATTGACGTTGTGACCATGATATTTTATTCATTTGTCCTTATGATATAGAAACTGGTCGGCATTATAATAAAATAGACATATCAGTTATTGTCAGTTATTTTTTATCACAATTTTCTTGTGCTGGCACTAATATATCGCAAAGATCAAAACAATAAAAAAAATAAGCTTAAATCTTAAGGAGTCACAAACAATAAAAAAAACAAATCCTGAAGTTTATTAGAAATTAACCCTTAACCTGTTGACCCGAAAAACCGCCAATATAGAAACAGCCTGCCTGTATTCCTTCAGTTTTACTGTTACATAACGTAACGTTACGTTACGTTATGTTACGTTATGTTTTGTTATGTTACTAACAAAGATCTACACAGCAAGGCTCGGTTCTATTAACGCTGCAGAATCCAAACAAACACCACATAAAATATTCTATATCTTCACGAATTTTAGTTAAGCACCATTTAAGATTTGAAACGAATTTGCTAGTTACACTTAACGCAGAACAAAATTTCAAGGATAATGTCAAGTAATTCAAAATTTATTATCCGCAACTGGGAAAAGCAAGCTCGTAACGTTTTAAGACATTATTATGTTATGAATTATTTATGATATAAATAATAAAATTTTTAATCAGGTAAATGTCGAGTGGAGGACGTGATATGGTGATATGATGAATTGCTACAAAAAACTAATGACTGAGTTATAATTGTCTCATTGGTTGGTTAATTGTCATTTTAATTTTTAATCGAGTTTCAGATATACACATCATGCAGCATGAAAAAGAAAAATTTTTTTTTTCAAAATATTATGAAATATTTTTAAAAGTCCCTAGATATTACTGTAAGCAACCGATATCTTCATTCACACTAAGTATTTGATTAAAAGGAGTGGGTTAGCATGCTTAAATTCAAATTGTCTTTCATTCAAAGCTCTCTGGATTCATATATTCATTTGTGGCCACGAAAACACTTCAAGATGCGTTTCCCAATTATGATATACATTGTGCAACTACCAAGGACGTTAAAAAAGGAACTCCACTGCTAAGTATCAAACATAAGTCACTTTCTTCTATCTTAGCTACGCTCTCTACAAATGATTGATTTTTTAAAGATATTATTTGAAATTGCATTCTGAAATAACATAATGTATGAAAACTCAAGACTGTATTTAAACTCTTGCAGCGCAATAAGAAAACTATGTGAAAGAATAAGGATACTATACATGTATAATTTGATACAGATTGCCGACAAATTAAAGCCATGATAATATCATTAATAAAGCCATGATATTATAATTAATAAAGCATTTTAAAACTAAAAGATGTTACCATAGCTGGATTAGATGTATTTTATACTAATGATTGATTGATTTGCCCCGTTGAAACATTTTGATGAATGTATTAATTTCGTTTTTTTGCCTGTCTGGATAATTATGCAAATGATATTTTGTTTTTATGTGCATTTACTCAATATTAACCTTAGACAAAAAGTTATATAAAACATAAAGAGAGAAATATTGAAAACATTTTAAAGCAGGAACGGTTGACTCGTTTTGTTACAATGCATTATATAAAATATAGAAAAATATATGAAATAAGGAATTTTCACAAATCAAAATAATCATAATAATTAGCTTGATGAGTTAATTTCAAAAAGTATTTTCAAGCTAAACATAACACAAATAACTAAATAATGAAATAAACAAACAAAATATTATAACTATTGATATATTAAAATATAAAAGCTATGATAAAGATTATAAAAAATATGTTTTAAGCATACCTTATAAGTAAGCTTATCCTCTTAAAGCTAGATTAGAAAGGCTTACAACGTATCGTAATTATTTGTAAATTAATGTCCTTAATACGTCTACGGTTATAACACAAAACACTTTAATTACAGCATTCCCGATACGCCGCGCTACAACTTAACTGGTATTTTAAATATCATCGTACGCGTGAGAGAAAATGTCAACTTGAGATAAGTTCAACTATTTAGAAGAAGAATTTCATAAGACATGTTGTCTTTCATTCTAATCCTGTTTTTAAGAATATTTATATTGATCTATGTATATTGTATATTGTAACATGTATATATATTCTGAGAAATAAAATACGTTTAAACTAAACTAACTATTTATAGTGTTTTAAAAATTAATATTTTTGGTATGCTGTTGAAGTATAAGAGGCTGAATGTAAATGGTTTCCTTAATAATTCCTCATTTACTTTGACACGTCTCATTTAAATTAAATTGTGTATCTTCGAGTAATCTAAGTTTAACAAACAGAACGAATTCAATAACTTTTACGGACGTTTGATTATGAAGCATTTAGAATAGACCTTTTTACGACGCGGTCCGTTGCTTTGAAAAATCGACCGGAATTAGAATTTTCTCGCGCATGCGCAATCTGCGTAGGGCAAAAAACCGCATCGCCCTACATAGAAATATAGTAGAAGTTCATAGACAATTCCGTGTTAGTTCAAGGTAAACGGTAGAAAATTATATAAAATAGCTTTTAACAAATATAGAAAACTTTGCGGCGAGAATGCCATAAAAAGGCATGGAAAAGATACTTGTTTAAGAATTTACGATCACGGACTTGACAGCGAGATCATTTTTTTTTAAAGAAGATGTGGAAATATATCTATAAGCAAATGGAAAGTCAACTTATTTGCTGTTGAAATAGTTCATATAAAAAACAAAAGAAATTTTATAACATGAAATCGAGATTAATTATCATTCTGAAAAAATATCAGAACAGGTGATAATGCATTTTTAGTGTTCAATATACCTGATTATATCCTTTATCCGATTTGCCTGTGATGCAAACAGAAAAATTTAAGTCACATAAATAGATTTTAAATAATTAATTATTTTTTTTCAAAATCTTGAGAAGTTAACGTTTGGAAGAGATAAAAGTTATAACACACATTTTATCCGCTTCTTCGTAAAACATGTTATTTATAATAATGCATGTCACAATTTTTCTCTTCTCAAAATCCATAAACATTGATCGGTATATTTAAAAGTTACATAAATTACCATTTTAATAAGCGTAACTGATTAACTACACATGTATATCATGGTATTTAAACGTCCCGGTTGAATGAACAACCGTTCGCGTGCCAATCTGTTTGACACTTGCCGCCTGACCAATCCAGTTATTCAAAGGAAGTGTACAATACAAATTGTGTAATATTGTGTAATACAGGGGTAATAACATTTTATCTTTAACACCCTGCTGTTTCAATTTAAATTACTGATGGAAAAGTCGTCTAATGATACCTTAAACAAACAACATGCGTGTGCCCTTTTTGACCATTGAATTATTAGTCCCGCACATTAGATTTGTTAAAAAATAAATCCACGTTTTCAGTACTTACCGCATTAAGTCATCCCAAAATTAATATTTTTTTGGTGACATAACATGAAATCGCATCTATTTAAGCCTGAAAGTATGATAAAGTGTAGACATCGTTATTGCGTTTTGCCCTACGCAGAATGCGCATGCGCGAAATGCAACATTCGTTGCTATGGAAAATCGTATTGTAAAACGGTCTATATATGATAAAATTTCATTTTCATGAAATCAATATTTTCAATTTAAATTTAATGAAGTCTTTTTGTTTACAAATAGTAGACAAGAAAGCATAAAGTAGAAGTCAAACTTTTGTAATTTTGATTTGCATTTCAAGTTCGAAACTCCGTATTGGCTGTTATCAAGAGCTTAAAATATGCAGATGAATGAAACACCTTTTTATCTATAGCATAATTTACATTAACACTTCCCGCACTACTTTTTGAAGGTTTAATGGTACACAATAAATGTCAAATATTCATATATTTTTTTGAAACATTTTAAAACATCTGCGAAATAAATGCCAAATATCAAGTTTTTTCAATATGAAATCAATGAGATTCTTTTATAGTGCGGACAAGAAGACACGTGTTTATAACAACAGTTTTCTCGGTCAAAACTATTAATGAAATTTTATATTTTAAACATTATGTTGAGAGACCTAAGAAATATTACGAGTTGAAAGATATCCGTTAAGTCCAATTTTCGAAATAAATATCAAATTTATCTATACGAAGCAAGCAACATGTTTCACCATTAACCCGTGCAAAAGAAAAGGCATGTATTTTCGTAAAAGGCACAAGAAAACAGCGCAACATGATTGGTTATCTTTTGTCTTATCATAATTGTAGGTGATAGAAAAAAAGTTATAAACTTAATTAAATCGCACGAGATCCGGTCAATGGACGACCGATCTAACCAGATGTTTGAAAATGTTAAAGTTTAAACATCGTTTAAAACTTCTGATTATTAGATTTCAATTCCTTCTGAAATATCAAAGTGAGCTACCAGTTCTTAAATTAAAGTATCCTCATTTTCTAGTCAAGTGTGTACCTTAAAGCTATTTATCTGGGTTATCAAATGCGATCTTAATACTAGTGTCTTAATAACATTTTCACTGGGGCAAATAATGTTTCATTTTAATTCTAAACGTTAAAATGTTTCCGAATTTAACATGACGTAATGATGCGGATATTGTTGCATTTTTTTATGACGGTCCATATATTTTATGAAACATTCATTATAACATGTGTCACCGTCAATCATTTAAATAATGAGACAAAAGATGACAGCATTGTAACTTGTTCGTTACTTTATAAATTGATTTAAGCTAGACACAGGAAACAAGAATGAAATAAAAACCTGACGCCGACACAATGCAAACTATTTAAAGTGACATTTCACTTAAAAATGTATTTCATTTACCATCTTACGTTTAGACAGAATATGGTATTTATGGTGGCTGATTTGCTATACATTGCGCGATGCGTTTTCGATAGCGACAAGGCAACCTATATCGTTATCGCATCTTCGTCTTGTCGCTAGCGTCAACATGACAAAGCGCCAAACGACGTTGTCATGCGGCGCGTTGTCGCGATGTCGCCCTGTCGCTTGGCGTATAAGCCAATCCTTTGATTTGACCCGAACGACAAGACGAAGATGGACAACACGCCGCATGACATCGCGCCGTTTGGCGTACATCGTTAGCGACAGGACGACAAGACGAAAGTCCGACAACGCGCCGTTTTGGGCTTTGTCCTGTTGTCGCTAGCGCCAACACGAAGCCCAAAAGCTTACCAAATCAGCCACCATAGGTACTAGACATAACTTTTATCGTTCATTTACTATTTTACCAGTGTCAGATTTGGAAACCTTCAAATCAATTATAGATAATTGTATTTATCAATAAATTTACATATTAATTATTTTTAAACCAACTGATTTTTTTCCTATTGTATATCATTTAAATCTCTCTTTTCTTCTTCTGAAAGATGTATGCGAATTGTTTTGCTTGACCGAGAGAAAAATTCAAACTTACGTTCTTACATCATTAGTAATATGTAATATGTTTTAATGTAGTTTAAAGCATAATTAGTGTTTCATTTCAACATCAAAGTTTTCAAACTTTATTTTATATGTAAGAAGTGTGTAAATTATAAAGGCCTTAGTCATGATTTAGATAATATAGGCTACAGTCCACTGGTCTTAACCCACTGCCCTTCATCGTTTATTATATCTAAATACTTTGATGATTGAATCATTATATATGTTTAAAAAATAATCGTCACAAAAAGTAATGGTTCAATTTTTAAAACTATATCATCATCATTATCATAATGTTATCATATACATGTAGTGTATTGACATTTGAATTATTTGACTGTTCAGTAGTTGAAAATTAAAAGATAAAATGTGCATTAATTTTTATATCAATTGATGTCAGTTTGACTTCATTATTTATGAAATGATGCATCACATGAAATTGTCATATTTAAATAATTTTGAAAAATTAACATACAAACATGGGGAATGACTAAATACACAACTACAAAAAAGAATATAAGATTTTAAAAGGCGAAAAGAACAAAACGTGCATGATAAAATTCATAAATATAAAAAAACGACAACATAAGTTAACATTTAAATCAAAGTAGAAATTAATATACCTGATATTATTTAATATATTCCTTACACCCACTGAATATTTATTCATTCAACATCAACATGAATACATATTATCCAGAGGTTTAAGTATACTGCGATTAATTGCAAGTTTAAATGGTAATAATCACTTTGATTTCGCCTTGCACGTCTTCTTTAATAGACAACGCCTGTATGAAATAACATATCATGTCCAAAGGTACGGGGAAAGTTTGAGGACATCTGTCATCAACTTACACTACAATGTATTCGAAAGTTTAAAACAATTAATCACATTTTAATTGTAAGGTTATTTTTGTTACCTGTTTCACATCGCTTTATATGCATTGTTTTTTTTAAAGATCTTATTTTTACTCATGGTTAGGTACTTTATTATAAATATTTACAAAATAAATCTTAAATGTAAGTCTGGCTAACCCTTCTTCAAGAATAAAGGTAATATCCTTCGCTAAACCATACGCAACATTTAGTACTCGTAAAACCAATTTGTTAATAAGCACGTGCCAAATATATAATATTGGGCAGTATGGTTACTTCATGAATAAGCTGTAATCTACCTTTACAATCTGTAGTTATATCTGAAATAATTCGCTCTAATAGAATGTTTCGCTTGGCCGGTAACACATTACGTAAATAAAACTCATAGAACCAGAAAGGCATCTTACTTTTATATTTCGTAAAATAGCTTCAATTAATTCCTAAATTTACTACAAGAACTAATTACGCGTTGGAATAATCTGTTTGAAATATAAACAATTGCTTCATTTCGGTTGTATAAACTGCTTGAATAACTTTTTTCGTGTCTGAATCATCTGTATATGCTATCGAATTATGTACATACTTGTAGATCAAATTGGCATATTGTAGAACAAAACAACTTACAGCACATACGATATCCAAAAGATTATATGAAAACAATTGTTAAGTTTAAATTGCACGAATTTGGATTTTGTATCCAACACTGCTTTTTTTTAATTAACTGATGTATGAATTATTTAACACAACTGTTTCTTTTAATTATGGTTTTAAACTTTTTTCTCCTATCAAACTGTTTTGCATGAGTGACAACAATCATATGTACTTAAATCATAAGTTTTAAAAACGTATTCAGTTTTCCATTTTATTACAAAAGCTTTAAACTCTATTGTTGTAAAAGAAGTATATAAACTTTACTGTAAAGACCTTTGACATGATTTAAAGTATATATTCTACGATCCGCTGATCTTAAACTACTGCCCGTTATTTTTATATTATGATACTTTGGCGAATGAATCGTTATTTTGTTTAAAAAAATTAAGGATTAAATTTAATGGTTGAAATTATATATCTTCAATATTATCATAATATTTAAGAAATAATATATCGAAAACAGTGATTTTATCGCTCAATAACATCACTGTTTGGAGTGCGGATGCGAGGAATTATATCACGAGGGCGTAGCCCGAGTGATATAATGATGCGCATCCGAACGACAAACAGTGATGTTATCAAGCGATAAAATCACTGATTTTGGATATATTATTTCGATTCTAACACGACATTAACAAATAAATGTTGCGGTACTTGATAGATAAGCAAAATTGCGCCTGATTTGTTTCCGAACTTATTTTCAGCGCGTTGGATTTTTAGTGGTTACGGCACGTGTGTAATGACTACGTCACATGTCTAAATATAGAACGTCAAACTGTGCATCTGTTGCATAATAACACACACTTTCTGTTCTTCTATGTTCAATAGGGAAAAATGCGGGTCGTGTTAGAATATTGCATCATGGTATTGATTGTTCAGTAGTGTGCCAATACTGATAAAAGTTGTGTCTGACTTAAATAGATAAGGTTCATATCAATCAATGTCAGATTTACTTCAATTTAATGAAAAGATACACATTATAAAATTGCCATATTGAAAAAGAAATGAACATGAAAATTAGTATTATACGACTACTTAAATAATATTAAATAAAAACATACATATGTTACATAAATATGTCAAACGATAAAACTTCAATAAAAAATAAAATTAATATACCTGATATCATATATGGAATGTCTACATCCACTGAACGTATTCCAAATGTAATACGTTAATACATATTATCTAGATATTTTAGTATACTGCGCTTAATTTCATGGTTAATTGTTAATAATTACGTATCACATTTTGAATTGAACATTCTATTTAATTTCGCCTTACGCATTTTCTTTGATAGACAACGCCCGTATATAGTTACATATTATGTCCAAATGTACGGAGAAATTTACAGGTCACCTGCTTAATATTCGAATGTTTTAAAGCATACATTAATTTTTAATTCTAAGGTTATATTTTAACCTTTAACATATCATTTTTCTTGCTGTTAATTTATCAAAGAAAAGAAGAAGAAAAAACATGTTTTATTATTATCTATACTAACAAAAATTCTTTAATGTAAATTTGACGTACCCTACTTCAAGAATCAAGGTAAGGTCTTTCATTCAATAACAGAGTAAACCATAGCAACATAATTATAAAAAATCATTTTTATACGCGCGTATCAGTTATAATGTTAGCCAATATAGTTAATAACTTAATAAACCAGATATAATCTGCCTCTACTTTGTGTATTGTTCACCTGAACTACTTTAATATAAAACTCGGACGCTAAAACATTACGTAAATAAAACCTATACACCTTGAGAGATATCTCAAACAATTCCTAATTTCACTGCTATAATGTATTACCTGTTGAAAAAATCTGCATACAATTCCTAATTTAACTGCTATAATGTATTACCTGTTGAAAAAATCTGCAAACAATTCCTAATTTCACTGCAATAATGAATTACCTGTTGAAAAAATCTGCAAACAATTCCTAATTTCACTGCTATAATGTATTACCTGTTGAAAAAATCTGCAAACAATTCCTTATTTAACTGCTATAATGCATTACCTGTTGGAAAAAAATCTGCAAACAATTCCTAGAATAGGTTTGTATAAAGTGTTTGACTAATTCTGATGTTGACAATTCTTCTACGACTATACATCTTGAAATGTCTACTGAATTCTGTATAAACCGGTACATAACATTGGCGTATAGTAAACAAAACAACTTAGAGCACATAACATAAGAACAGAATTGTTACGTTTGAATTGACAACATTTGGTTCTTGTATCCACTGCACGATAAGTGCCTTTTTTTAGGTTATGAATAATACTTATTACAACTGTATTTTTTTCAAGTATAGTCAATAGAAAATGATTTTTTTCTCTTTTGATAGAGACAGATTAAACCAATGCAAACTGTTTTGCGAGAGACAGATTAAACCAATGCAAACTGTTTTGCATGAGTGTGAGAAATATCATTTTATTAAACATATGTACTTACATCATGTTTTTAGAATATGTTCAGTTTTCCATTAAAATACAAAAGCTTTAAACTCTAAATTTGCGAACGAAATATATAAACCATACTGTATAAACCATTCATCAATGAAAAACTTGACTGTTGCATTATCCGAACTTTATATTATTTCGGAATACATATATGCTCTTTTCTTCTGTTGTCTATCATTAAAATGGCTTTAAGGAACTTTCTTAGCATTTCATTAACTTATAATTCGTCTTTCAATAATATTACCAGAAAAAAACAAATGATAAGGGATAAAAGTTTTCACCTTGGTCATCATCTAATTGGCTATATTATCACAAGGTTTCTTGTACCCTTTATAGCATTAACATAAGACACTACACAGTACGCCGGAAGAAAAAAAGTCTTTTAAGTTGATAAGCTCTTGACTGAATTCTGTCTTTTTTGAAATTTGTTCTTCAGAAATATCTTGTCCCCTCATGACTAAAGAAACATTTTATTCTGACAAAAAGAAATACATTTATCTTTTAAATAACCCTACGTCTTAATTGCCATTCATTAATCAAGTCACATTTTATCATTCCAGCATTAAATTAACAGCATTTCAAAGTAATTAATTTTTATACATTTTATACATGTACCTAGGGCAATTATAAATCTTACATTTGCCAATTATCTAAAGGAGTGAATATATAACTCATTTAACAAATATGTAAAATATATGTAGAACAGAACAGAAAATTTATTCAGTCATATGCATATACAGCACATCGACATCAACCAATACATGAATACATTAGTGACAACAATGACAAAGTTAAATAGCATAATTATATACAAGTTACACAATCTAAGAGAGTGTTTCAAAGGTTTAGATATCACCTTTTAATGTAACGGTATAAACATTTTTGTGGCATGAAAATTTATACCTGTGTCTCTTTTAGTCTTTTCTTTGTTTGCTTTGTGAAACTACATGTAGTTTGTACTTTCATTAATATAGTGATACAAGCCGTATACTTTGTTGCGTTCTTTTCTATACAGTCTTATATTTACAACATAATGCATGAATCGGTGCATGAGATATAACCAGTAGTGTATATGAATATCTCATGCTAACTAATTTTATTTGTTGTTAATTTCGAGCTCAACACAGAGGTTGTACATTTGTAATAAGTTTGTGAAAATCGTCGTTTGTTTCAGATGATTTCCTTATTGTTAACTTCCTGAATATGTTTAATGAATGCCATGGTTTCCCTAACACTCCAGAAATATTCTAATTAATGAAGCAATTTTAGATGTTATTTATACAGTACTAAAATCATTGTCTTTTTCCCCCGAGAACATACGTCAGTGAAATATCTGTAAGATCCTGTCATTCTTATATGTAATTTATATGACAGAGTACACGTGAAAGATGTTTGCATCATCTATATAAACAATGAAAGGAATGCATCAAGTACATCAATAATGCATCAAGAATAAACCATAATATGTTGTGACTGTTTTTGTGTGCTATAAATAAAGGAAAATACCATTGTGACACTTGCCACAATAAAGAATTAGGTGAATTAATGATTATAAAAGTACTTCTTGTTTTTCTTGTATAACAATGAAAAAAAAAAGAAAAAAAAGACAACGACAACAACAACAAAAAACCAACTGACATTACATCACTCTTTTACCATGCAATTTACATAGAAGTATATGTGTCTCAAATATAACTGTATTGAAACAAAATATTGTTCATGATGAGGTATTTGTTTAGTATCATTTAGTAATTTTTGGTTACAGATTTTCATAGAAGTAATAAAATATCAATATTTTCATTACTTCTTAACGGTCTTGAAGTATTTAACTTGTCTTTTTTAGTATCTTAGCACAGTTATTACGATGGGACCGTGGGCATGTATATAGAGGGACGAGGAAATTGTGTGAAGTGTTTTTAATCAATGTCTGGTACATTCATTATTTAAATATGACAAATGAATTTATCTGAACAAGTTATTGCTACTTTCAAGATTTCATTTGTGTCTGGATTAAATTCCGCTTAAGCCGGTGCTAGGGGGCTAGACTCAATCATACCAAATCTGCGATGTACACAGTTTTAATATTGTTCTCAATGATCTCGTGGGATCTCTCTGTTTTCATGTTCTTGTTGCCATACCTGAAGTATTTAGACTTATGGTTAATCTGACACATTCGTTTGTAAAAGGAAATAGTTAAAAGAAGGCGTGCTGATATTGATATGGTCTTTAATGTGATAAGTCAATGCAGCTGACCATCCGAATTTAGCCGGTGTTTTCTCATAGCAAAAAAACTTTTATGACTTTCATATTACCACTTGATACGTCATCATAATTAAGAATATACATCCAAATATTTAATGGTTAACCGTTCATCCTTTTTAATAAAATATAATTTCTCTTTGAAGTGCATAATTGGTATTTGTATATTATACTGTACTCGTTCAGCTTTTAATTTGAACCTGTCTGTTGTTAATTTGAAAGTCTTTGATATAAGAGCAGCCAACAATATATTTTCCCACTAACCAGATAGAAAAATTCGTAAATGTAACTAAAAATAGCGGTGTTGGAAAATCTTATCTCACATGGGGTTATCTCATACTCTACGTGCAGCACTTCTTTACATATTCCTACACATACCCTTATTTTGACGAAAATGAAACATTAGGATGGCCTATAAGGTATCAAAAATCTGAGCTAATATTTTAAATTCTCCACGGAATCGAAAGAAATTGATAATAACTTTCGCGCTAGAGTCCACTCTACCTAGGTCAGACTTTTCCGTATCGACCTATTAGAAATTAAAAAATAGCACACTTTAAATTAGTAAAATCGAATATTATGACACTTTGCCTGGAAAGCATCCATGTTTTATGTAATGGTAACGATGGTTCTTGACGACAAATCTCATTTTAATTTATTTTTATTGAATATTTGGCCAAAATAACTGAATCAGTAGAAAAATCTTCGCAATCGGTAAAATGCTTTTTGTCAACCATAGAAAGTCAGGCGCCTATGCCCCGTCCCGCCATTCAAACTTGGTTGTAATGCGCATATGAAGTAGTTTCACTGATACAGGTACTTCTATTTTATTTCTTGTGTGTCCCGGTGAGTGAGAAAAATAACATTAGGTTAGATAGAGGATAAGGAAATCCCAACCCTCGGGCAATAGGATTCCATATCCTCTATCTAACCCAAAGATAGATTCTATTATAGAGTGGTTAGATTACAAGTTAGAATGACTTTGTCTCAAGCAAAACGACCCTGCAACATTTCCATTTTGCCCCGTGTTTTTGACTTGCTTTTGAGATTCTATTTCTCTCGGTTTTATCGCCAAATCAGCGTTGTCTGTGCCGTTTAGAGGCCGTAAAAAGTCGTCATGTATAAACAGTTCAAACATAAATGTTGTAAATGTATTTTCTACATCCTTACTTAAAAACTTGAAATCACACTAAGGATATGTGCCCCGTTTATTTGGACAGCATATATGTGATATGCAGGCTTCATTTCCTCTGTTCCCTTTACAAAAATAATGTTCAACATGTTCAATATTGCCGTTTTGGACTTTCTTTATAGATTCTATATCTTTCAATTGCCCGGCTCTAGATAGAATTGGTCATTGGTCGGAAAATTTAAAGGATGAAAAAAGTAAACTAATATTCTATATACATTGTATAATATACGTCTCATATTCAAAATATGTACAACAAAGTTTTTAAACCAATAAAGTTTTCGCAAACATTTGAAAATTATACTTTCGAAATATTAATAGATATTTTCGAAGCAAATAATGCAGATTCGAAGTTCATTATAAAGTTATTAAAAACCCATTAAATAAATATGAATATCACTGTGATTAATCAGATGATTCACATCTTAGGCAACCACGCAAAGAAGCTTATTGTGGCACTTTGTTCAAACGTGGTAAAATATTAAATAACTAGCTAGTTTATGAAATATATAACGGGGGGCATCCTTGGTATTTCAGTTCTGGTCCGTGTCTGTTCCAGTAGTCATTCCAGCTAGTTCTAGACCTCCGCCACTCGATGACGTCACTTCCCCTTCGAGACGTTCGAAGTTAGCGGGTCGACAGGTCACTAGACGTAACAAACTTTTGATACACGAACGAAAATTCCGAATCATAATGCAGTAAACCCAAAAGTTCAGATGAAAACTAACAATGAGGAAAAGTTCATATACACAGTGGATAAGCCTGTTGGTGCGTAGCGGGAATATCCGTTTTCCCGAGTGGTTTAGACTGACGGTCATCAAGTAAAATATGCCGTAAGGCAGTTCTGGCACAAGGAATATTACGACAATTAGAATCACGACTATAGTTACGTTCCTTTGCGTCTGTTTTCGTCGTCCTGAACGGTTACTCACAATTGACTCACGTTTGAACGTATTCAGAGTTCTGATCATAATCACGGCCAATCCCACTAGTGCAAGTGACGGAAGAATGTGGCTGAGAAGTAAAGAAAACCACATGTAAACACACGCCCAGCCACATGGTTCCCTAATACTCCATTGACAGAATCCTTCCTCGGCTTTTATATCAAATGCATGGAATATATGTAAGCCAAACGATGCAATGTATATTACTAAAATAACAAATAATGTCTTAGGCATTGTGCACACTTTCTTACCAAGATTTGGATGACGAATTTGCAGAAATCTATGAAAAGCTAGGAGCAGTGTTTCCCAAACAGATATGGTATGAAAAGCACGCGAAATATATAGCCGAGTTATCATAGCCACATTGCACCAGTCCTTTGTGAGGGCAAAATTTTCGTTCGTAAAAATATGAAACGTTGCCGGCAACGTCACAAGTCCTGTAAGCGAATCTGATACAGCTATAAAAACCAAAATCAAATTGGTCGCATTGCGCATGCGTTTGCGCAAGAATCCACCAATCACAATTAAGTTGCAGCATGTTGTGAATAAAACAATAACTGGCCAAACATATCCATAAATGGGAAGTTCAAAATTGAATATTTCATAGAGATGGTCGTCATACACGTATTCGTAATTTCCGTCATAGAATTCATCATAGTTTTCGTCATAATATACATGTGCCCCATGGCTATCATTCATGTTTGACGTAACATTGTAAACGCCAATGTGTGAATCAATGTCATTGTAAGAAGTTGTTGAGCCATCCATGTTTCGAATTTGTTTACTCGTCCCTTATTTCTGAAGATATAAAAATGCAAAAATGTAGTTATAAGGTCAAATTCATCGATTTATTGATATTTTAGATAACGCCATTCAGTTTAAAATATACATTCACCTTTATATGTATTCCGTATTTTCGTTTTATATTTTTTTATGATACTGATGTATTAGCTAGGTTATCAAAAGAGATTGGTGTGTTTAAATCGAAACTAAAACAATCGTCGACTTTTTGTTTTCACGTTGTGTACACATGAGACAATGGACCTTGTGGCCATGGAATTTTATTCATTTGTCTGAATCATGTAAGAAACAAACTGGTCGGCATTATATTAAAATGAGATATATCAGTTTATGATAGTTAATTTTAGATTAATTTTTATAATCTTGCGCTTATATATCGCAAATTACGAGACAAACAAAATAATCTTCAATCTTAAGGAGTCACACACAATTAACAATTAAAATACAAATTATCAAGATTATTAAAAATTAACCCTAAACGTGTTGACTCGGAAAACCGCTTGAATAGAACCAGCCTGCATACATTCCTTCAGTTTTAACGTTACGTTACGTTACGTTATGTTATGAACAAAGACCAACACAGGCAACACAAGGCTCGATTCAATTAACGCAGCATAAGCCCGACCAAACACCACATAAAATATTCTTATTCAATCATGAATATTTATCGTTAGATTTGAATAGAATTTGCTGGTAACACTTAACATAGAACAAAATGTCAAGGATAATGTCAAGTAATTCAAAATTTATTATCCGTAACTGGGAAAAGCAAACTCGCAAACGTTTTAAGACATTATTTATGTTATGAATTATTAATGATATAAATATTAAAATAAATCAGGTAAATGTCGAGTGGGAGGACGCGATATGGTGATATGATGAATTGCTACAAAAATTAATGACTGAAGTTATACTTGTCTCATTGGGTGGTTAATTATCATTTTAATTTTTAACTGAGTTTTAGATATACACATCATGCAGCATTTCAGTGAAAAAGTTTTCTTGTTTTTTTTGAAAGTATTATGAAATATTTTTAAAAGTCCCTAGATATTACGTAAGCAAAAGATATCTTCATTCACACTAAGTATTTGATTAAAAGGAGTGGGATAGCATGCTAACATTCAAATTGTCTTTCATTATAAGCTCTCTGGATTCGAACCTTGTAGCCATGAATAGCTCTTCCCGACGCGTTCCTCAATTATAATATGCATCGGGTGCATCCACAAAGAGTCTAATGAAATGCTGTTAACTATAAAAAAACTACTCATTTTCTTGTTTCATAGCTTTGAATGTTTAATTTCTTAAAATTATTTTATTTAAAGATGCATTCTGAAATAACACATTGTTTCAAAACTCAAGGCTGTATTTTAACTCTTGCATCACAATAAGAAAACTATGGGAAAGAATGTAGGATACTATACATGTATAATGACAAACTATAGCCATGATAAAATCATTAATAAAGCCATGATATTATTATTAATAAAGCATTATAAAACTAAAACAGGGTTACCATAGCTGGATTAGATGTATTTTATACTAATGATTGATCGATTTGCTTCGTTGAAACAGTTGGATGAATGTATTAATTTCAGACTTCGCCTGTCTGGATACGCAAATGATATGATTGTTTTTACGTGCATTTCCTTAATATCAATCTTAGACAAAAAAGTTATATAGAATATAAAGCGAGAAATATTGAAAACATTTTACAGCAGGAACGGATGACTTGTTTCGTTACAATGCATTATATAAAATATAGAAAAATATTGAAATTAGGAATTTTCACAAACCATGATAATCATAATAATTAGCTCAATGAGTGAATTGCAAAAAGTATTTTCAAGCTAAACATTAAATAAATAACTAAATAATGAAATACACAAACAAAATATTTTCAATATTAATATTTTAAAATATATAAGCTATGATAAAGATGATACAAAATATGTTTTAAGCATACCTTATAAATTAACTTGTCCGCTTAAAGCTAGATTAGAAAGGCTTACAATGTATAGTAATTATTTGTAAATTAATGTCCTAAATACGTTTGCGATAATAACACCAACCACTTTAATTACATCATTCCCCACGCACTTCTTTCTTACGCCGCGCTACCACTTAAATGGTATTTTAAATAACATCATACGCGTGAGAGAAAATGTCAACTTGAGATAACTATTTATAGTGTTTTAATAATTAATGTTTTTAGCAGGCTGTTAAAGTATAAAGAGGCTGAATGTATGTGCTTTAAACACATAAAACATAATACTTCGACAATTACTTTGATACGTCTCATTTAAATTAAATGGTGCATGTTTGAGAAATTTAAGTTTAACAAACAGAACGAATTCAATAACTTTTACGGAAGTTTGGTTATGAAGCATTTAGAATATATAATTAAAATTCATTTCCATGTAATCAATACTTTGTAAACTTAAGTTAAATATACAATTTATATTTGTAAATAATAAACAAGAAATTATAAAATAGAAGTCAAATTTTTGTGATTTTGATTTGCATCTCCGTATTGGATGTTTTTAAAAGCTTTAAATATGCAGGTAAATGAAACACCTTTCATCTTTTTTTCTTACAAAGCTGACATACATTATTTTCATTTACCTTTTCCGCACGACTTTTTGAAGTTTTATCCCTACAGGTTTACATGTAATGATACACAATAAATTTCAAAATATTCATATATTTTTAAACATTTTAAAACATCTGCAAAATGAATAACAAAATATCGAGCTTTACATGACTTTTACAACACTTAAAAATATGAAATCAATGACATTCTTTTAAAAAGCGACCACGAAGACACGTGTACATAACAATAGTTTACTATCAATGAAATTTTATGTTTTAAACATTATCGCGAGGGACAAGAGAAATATTACGAAGTCGAAGATATCCGTTAAGTCCAGTTGTCAAAATAAGCATTAAATTTATCTATACGAAGCAAAACATTAACCGCTTACCCGTGAAAAAGCAAAATTTTAAAGGCATGTAGTTACGTAACAGACACATGAAAAAAGCGGAATTTGATTGGTTATCTTTCGTCTTATCATAATTGTAGGTGATAGAAAAATATATCAACTTAATTTAATCACGCAAGTTCCGGTCAATGGACGCCCGATCTAGCCAGATTTAAATTATCATGTTTTAAAAAAAAGTTTAACATCGTTTACACAAGCCAGACAAAAATTCTGATTATTAGATTTCAATGACTTCTGAAAGATCAAAGTGAACTACCAGTTGCTAAATTAAAGTATTCCCGTTTTCTAGTCAATTGCTTTAAAGGGACTCCACTGAGGTTTAAAAGCCTAAAAACATAACATTTGAATTTATTACATAAATGAGGCGGGGCACTTTAAACAGAAATATATGCAAGGATAGTTAAGAAATATTACTTTAAAATAAATTGAAAATCGTATTTTTATGCCCTTTTTAGCCCGAGTTGAGTGAAATGCGTTTAAACGCTTTACAATTTGGGTCATTTTTTACAAA
>NW_026864658.1:0-36015 GCF_026571515.1 Ruditapes philippinarum | reverse complement strand
TTAAGTTATAAGTGTTAACCACAAAAGAGCAGCCAGTCGTTTCAATGTGTTTACATAAAGTACATTAATAAACCACAGGCATTTATAAATTTAAATGTAGTATTTTAAGTGCATAGATTTAAACGTTAGTCAATTTTCGTTTTATAAAATTTTAATGTTTTCAAGGGATCCCTCTAGATGTTAATTTTTTTATTTTTTAGGGGGCGTGGGTCCGAGTCCCGCCGGGGATAAAAAAATATTTTTTTCTCGTGTCAAATCATTCTTCATTCAGAAAATAAGAAGAAAAAAAAAATTTTTTTTAAAGGTGCCATTATGTGCGGTGTCTATTAATTTTTTTATTTTTTAGGGGTGTGGGTTCGAATCACGCCGGGGGATAAATTTTTTTTATTTTTTTTTTTAGGGTGGGGGAGAAGAAAATCTTTTTAAAAAAGTAGGTTATAAAAAAAGGGGGTATAACTGGAAATTATTTTTTTATTTTTTTAGGGTGGGGGAGAAGCTCAATATCCTATATTACTTACCAGTAGCAGTAATAGCACGACCACTTCAATAACCAGTAACAGTAGCACGCGACAACAATTACCAGTAGCAGCAGAAGCAGTAGCACGGCAACTTCAATAACCAGTAGCAGTAGAACAGCAACTACAATTACCAGTAGCAGTAGCACGGCAACTACAATACCCAATACCAGTTGGAGCAGTAGCACTGCAACTACAATTACCAGTAGCAGCAGTTGTACGGCAGCTACAAAAACAAGTAGCAACAGCAGTAGCACTGCAACTACAATTACCTGTAGCAGAATCTCCAGTAACACGACAAGTACAATAACCAGTAGCAGCAGCAGCAGCACTGCAAGTACAATTACCATAAGCAGTAGCAATAGCACTGCAACTACACTTACCAGTAACAATAGCAGCAGAAGCACGGAAATTACAATAGCCAGTAGCAGCAACAGCAGCAGTAGCACTGCATCTACAATAACCGGAAGAAGTAGCAGCATTAGCCTTACAAAAAAATACCAGATGCAGTAGCAGCAGTAGCGCTGCAACTTCATTTACCATTTGCAGCAGCAGCATCAGCAGTAGCACTGCGAATGCAATCACCAGCAACAGTTTCACAGCAACTTCAACTAGAACTATCACTAAATGTGATTAATACCCCCACAAGTCTGCTTCGGAAATGAGGATGTTACTAGTAACAGAATACCTTGTAAAAGAATTGAAACATAGAGTTATGGTTGTGGGCAATTAAAGATAATTGTGGTTCATGTATGTTGCATTTCCTTTCAATGTGGTTGGCCATTGATGAAGTTTAATTGAATTACTCTGTAATAAGTCCAGAAAGACAAAGAAAAAGAACAAAGGGCAATAACTCTATAAATACTGACGATAGAGTTATAGTTCTTGTGCACTGCACTTCCTCTTATTGTGCTTGACCATTGTATTAAGTTGTTTTGAATTCCAACCAGTACGTTTTAAGTTATGCTCCGGACAAGGAAAAGTATCAAAGGGCAGTAACTCTGTATTTTGTCAAAATGGAGTTATGGCTCTTGCGCACTGCACTTCCTTTGAATGCCCTTGATAACTGAATGAAGTTGTACTGAATTCCAAACAGTAGTTTTCAAGTTATGCTCTGGACAAGGAAAAGTAACAAAGGGCAATAACTCTGTAATTAGTCAAGATGGAGTTATGGTTCTTGTGCACTGCACTTCCCCTTATTGTGCTTGACCATTGTATGAAGTTGTTTTGAATTCCAACCAGTAGTTTTCAAGTCATGCTCTGGACAAGGAAAAGTAACAAAGGGCAGTAACTCTGTAATTAGTCAAGATGGAGTTATGGTTCTTATGCACTGCACTTCCTCTCAATGTGCTTGACCATTGTATGAAGTTATAATGAATTCCAACAATAAGTCTTCAAGTTATGGTCCGGACAAAAGAAAGCAATGGAAAAGTAACAAAGGGCAATAACTCTGTAATTAGTCAAGATGGAGTTATGGTTCTTGTGCACTGCACTTCCCCTTATTGTGCTTGACCATTGTATGAAGTTGTTTTGAATACCAACCAGTAGTTTTAAAGTCATGCTCTGGACAAGGAAAAGAAACAAAGGGCAGTAACTCTGTAATAAGTCAAAATGGAGTTATGGTTCTCGTGCACTGCACTTCCTCTCAATGTGCTGGACCATTGTATGAATTTATAATGAATTCCAACAATTAGTCTTCAAGTTATGGTCCGGACAAAAGAAAGCAATGGAAAAGTAATAAAGGGCAATAACTCTGTAATTACTTTAGATAGAGTTATGGTTCTTATGCACTGCACTTCCTCTCAATGTGCTTGACCATTGTATGTAGTTATATTGAATTCCAACCATTAGTCTTCAAGTTATGCTCCGGACAAAAAAAGAAGGCAATTGAAAAGCAACAAAGGGCAATAACTCTGTAATTACTTTAGATAGAGTTATGGTTCTTGTGCACTGCACTTCCCCTTATTGTGTTCGACAATTGTATGAAGTTGTTTTGAATTCCAACCAGTAGTTTTCAAGTTATGCCACATACAAGGAAAAGTAACAAAGGGCAATAACTCTGTAATTAGTCAAGATAGAGTTATGTTTCTTACGCACTGAACTTCCTCTCAAATGTGCTTGACCATTGTATGTAGTTATATTGAATTCCAACCATTAGTCTTCAAGTTATGCTCCGGACAAGGAAAATGCAACGGACAAAAAAAAAGCAATGGAAAAGCAACAAAGGGCAATAACTCTGTAATTACTTTAGATAGAGTTATGGTTCTTGTGCACTGCACTTCCCCTTATTGTGTTTGACAATTGTATGAAGTTGTTTTGAATTCCAACCAGTAGTTTTCAAGTTATGCCCCGGACAAGGAAAAGTAACAAAGGGCAATAACTCTGTAATTAGTCAAGATAGAGTTATGGTTCTTGTGCACTGCACTTCCTCTCAATGTGCTTGACCATTGTATGTAGTTATATTGAATTCCAACCATTAGTTTTCAAGTTATGCTCCGGACAAGGAAAATGCAACGGACGTCTGGACCGACCGACCGACCGACCAACCGACCGACCGACCAACCGACCACCGGGTGACTCCTATATACCCCCCCCAAACTTCGTTTTTGGGGGTATAATAACCAGCAGCAACAGCAGTAGCAGTAGCACGGCAACTACAATTACCAGTAGCAGTAGCACTGCAAGTACAATTACCAGTAGCAGCAGCAATAGCACGGCAACTTCAATAAACAGTAGCAGTAGCACTGCAACTACAATTACCAGTAGAAGCAACAGTTGCACGGCAACTACGATAACCAGTAGCAGCAGCTACAATAACCAGTAGCAGTTACAGCAGCAGTAGCACTGCAGCTTCAATTACCAGTACCAGTAGTAGCACGGCAACTATAATAACCAGTAGGAGCCGAGTAGCACTGCAATTACAATAACCAAGTAGTAGTAGCAGCAGTAGCACTGCAGCTTCAATTACCAGTAGTAGTAGCACGGCAACTATGATAACCAGTAGGAGCAGCAGTAGCACTGCATCTACAATAACCAAGTAGTAGTAGTAGGAGTAGTAGTAGAAGTAGCAGTAGAAGCAGTAGTAGTTAGTAGTAGTAGTAGTAGTAGTAGTAGTAGTAGTAGTAGTAGTAGTAGTAGTAGTAGTAAGTAGTAAGTAGTAGTAGTAGCAGAAGCAGTAGTGTAGTAGTAATAGCAGTAGCAGTAGTACTAGTAGTAGTACTAGTATCAGTAGTACTACTAGTAGTAGAAGTAGTAGTAGTAGTAGTAGTAGTAGTAGCAGCAGCAGTAGCAGTAGCAGTAGCAGTAGTAGTAGTAGTAGCAGCAGCAGCAGTAGTAGTAGCAGTAGCAGCAGCAGCAGTAGGAGAAGTATCAGCAGCAGTAGTAGCAGCAGTAACAGCAGCAGTAGTAGTAGCAGCAGCAGCAGCAGTACTAGTAGTAGTACTAGTAGTAGTAGCAGCAGTAACAGCAGCAGTAGTAGTAGCAGCAGCAGCAGTACTAGTAGTAGTACTAGTAGCAGTAGTACTAGTAGTAGTAGTAGCAGTGGCAGTAGTACTAGTAGTAGTACTAGTAGCAGTAGCAGTAGTACTAGTAGAAGTAGTAGTAGCTGCAGAAGTAGCAGCAGCAGTAACAGCAGCAGCAGTAGTAGTAGTAGCAGCAGCAGTAGTAGCAGCAGTAACAGCAGCATTAGCAGTAGTAGCAGCAGCAGCAGTAGTAGCAGCAGAAGCAGCAGCAGTAGTAGCAGCAGTAGCAGCAGCAGCAGCAGCAGTAGCAGCAGTAGTAGTAGTAGTAGCAGCAGTAGCAGCAGCAGCAGCAGCAGTAGCAGCAGCAGTAGTAGTAGTAGTAGTAGTAGTATAAGAAGAAGAAGAAATAAAAAAGAAAAGAAGTAGTAGCAGCATCAGCAGGAGCAGTAGCAGTAGCAGTAGCAGTAGCAGTAGTAGTAGTAGTAGTAGTAGTAGTAGTAGTAGTAGTAGTAGTAGTAGTAGTAGTAGTAGTAGTAGTAGTAGCAGTGGCAGTAGCAGTAGTAGTAGTAGTAAAACGAATGCTTTTGAGAAAATAGTGATTTTTGTAAGCCTTCAGCTTTTGACACAATCAAATTTAAACAAAACATTTTTAGCTTAAAGAATAAGTATGTATCTTATTGCTCGATTTTGAATAGGCCTAGCTTTGGCTATTATCTTCTTTAAACCACTCTCGATTCACTCATTTGGTCACCGATTGTCCTTTTAAATAAGTTTTTACTAGCTAACTATTCAGACACGTAGAGCCAACAATAACAAAATAATAATAATAATAATGATGATGATAACAAAAACAATAGTCTTGTACAAAATAAATCTATCTTTATTGTAAGCAATATTAACACATGTTCATCAATGTTGCTTTAAAATGAGACAAACAGTCCTTTGTAGACAGATCATAATAACACATTTTTAAAATGGCAATTTTCAATTGATATGTAGGCGGATTCTTAAAGCAGCATGCTACCAGATTCATGCTTATTTTCGTAAGAATTTAGAAGTAAATTATTGTGAATTATTGTAATATACACATTGCAAACGGCACTTACAATTTAAGTAAATTACTAAAAAAAGGTCGGAATATGTAAACAATATCCCATACTGCGTTAGTCACCAAGTAGAAATATGGTGATAAATGGCACATAACATGTAAATTATTACTTGAAATTCAGAACTTTTTAATTTTCTTAAAAAATCAGTACATTTTTCTCAAATTTCATTTTCTTTAAATATTTTTTGCTTATCTGGAGGCATCATGCTTTAAAAGTGTTAATAAAATGTATACAATTGATATAAATTAAATAGATTTATGTTTAAAAAAATGCAACAAAAATGTTGATACTGTGTATGGTGTCACACGAACTCGTGCATTGAGCATTGCATAAAATAAAACATGTAGGTATAATAACATATAATTTTTGTAAATGAAAATGACCCTTCCTCTCACAAGATCATATTCTTAACCATATCATAAGAGCTTGAAAATCAAACACCATCCCTTAAAAACGCACACATTTAAATAAGACTTCAATCAAACTTCAAACAACATTGTCAGTGTAAGCGTTTAAAGAAACAATACGCCTCAGAAACATTTGTTTTTCTTTCTCTAGAAAGGTCAAACATCAGTTTTAATATTTAGAACATGTAAGATACTCATCACCTGAAGAAAGTTATGTGAAATTGTTTGCCATTAAAGAAGCAAAATGTAAACAAAGTAGTATATTGACTGCCATACAAATTACTCAATCACTGTAACTGTACTTTTTGCCAAAGCTAGAGAAGCAAAATATGGTTCAGGTAAAAGTAATGGCCAATGAGTAGCATATTGGAGACTATAATATGAAAACAAAAACAGACGCTTTTGAGAAAAAAAAAATATTTATGAGGAATATTGGACTCTTAAGATTTTGAACAAGTAGCAGAAAATCCTTCAACTGACGCTATTTTCAAGAAATGTAGGCAATCCCGCTCTAGTGAATCATAATCAAAATAGTTGTCATCAAAGGATAACGACTTGTTGCTAGAAGAGTTGCTAGAAGAATTGTCATGGTGATGTACAAGGATACTGTGTGGTCGTTCCGAAGTCAGACTATCATTCCGGGTGTTAGTATGTACATAAATTTCTTCTTCATGCTCGTGGCATGCCGCTAAATTATAAAAAAAGTTGGAAATAATTGTATATGCGAATCATGCATGTTTGATCATTTTAAACTTAGATTTGTTTGACTCTATTAGTATATACTGCGCCATTCATGGAACGATATATTTAAAACTTTCGTTTGGTATTTCTTTCTTAGCAGAAATAAGTTTTTAACTTAGACAACTTCAAACTCATTTATATTTATCATAGTAACATTGATCTTCTTTTATTTTTGATTATCATAATTCAATTTTACACTTTCCACATAAAAGACATATATATTTCCATCAAATTGAATATTGTTCAAGAACATGTTATTTATATTACGAAATCGCTAAATAACAGTAATAAAATACACGTAGAACGTCTTTGTTGAATGGCATATGTATCGAATGATCCACACTATGAAAAACAGCAAAGTTTTGTTGAACAGCTTTGCATTTTCTAAATAAGAAAATAAAAATGGTGCCCTTGCTGAACATTATTTAAGAAAACAAACTTAGATCATAGAGAAGATTTTTTGGGCGTTTGGGGTTTACGTCACACCAACGCAGTATATGACATGTGGCGATTTTTCAGAGCCTCACGTGCATTATATCAGGCACGAACGGGCAATTAAAAAGATTTTTTTTTTAATAACACTTACATAGCTAAAAAGCATACATTTATTTCTGGGAGTCTTTAAAGTCGTTTGGCATGACAGAAATGAGAAAGAAATATTTGTAGACGATAGTGTTGCTAAATATGTTAACGCCAAAGTTCTATAGCACGATCTTAAGCCTCTAATAATTAATCATTCAATAATTAAATACACGTATAGTCAATGGTGAAATTGATCAAGAAGATTGAACAGATTCGTGTAAAAGATTCGTGTCTTTTAAAATTAATGTTTAGACATACCTCCATATCTTTGCTTTTCGTGTGATTTCATGTTTTAGAGAGCTGGCTTTTATTATAAAGTTTTTTTTCCCCCAGCCCAATCCATTTTTGCACAGACATCTTTTTCGCAAAGTTCTAGAAAACCCTTCGTGCCAGAACCCCTGAAAACTTCGATGATTAAATCCAAAAAATTTCAGTTTTAATGCTGCACGCAAGACTAAATTTTAAAAAAAAAAGACTAATAGCCGCTGTGTCTTTCCTAGCATTATATGATAATCAAATTTTAGAAAATCATTCGGATAATCGTGAAAAGAAAATTACTATTTAGTATGCACACGTAGATGGTTACCGAATAAATGAAGGATTTTTGTAACTAGCAGCTTTGTCTTAAACGGTAGAAAGTCATATTCCTCATCAAATATGAAGCCAAGACGTATTCCTGAGATGCCATCAGACACAATCTTGTCGTCTGGTGTGTCTGCGACCAGTGTGTCCTGCAGATCTTTTAAATCTTTCAGTGCTTGCACGTGGCCGATATCTTGCTGGCTTATTTTAGATGAGCACTGTGTCACAAGGTCTTTTATTTCACCCAACTTCATCTGAAACAATGAATTTCCGAAAGAATGAATTTGCATGTGACATTGATATTTAAATTTTGTAACGATTTCAGTATGTTGCTGCAGTATGTAAGACACACCAATCTTTACTAACAGATAAAAATAAAATAAAACCGTATTTGTTATAATGTAACTGAATTTCTCTCTTTTTAGCTCACCTGAGCTTGCTCAGGGTGAGCTTTTAGGATCGGTGAATGTCCGTCGTCCGTCCGTCCGTCGTCCGTCGTACGTCCACAATTGCTTGTGAACACTCTAGCGGTCGCATTTTTGCCTCAATCGTCATCAAACTTGGTCAGAATGCTTATCTAGTTGAAAGCTCGGATGAGTTCGAACATGGCTCATCTCGGATGAAAAACTAGGTCACAAGAGCTAAGAATAGAAAAACCTTGTGAACACTCTAGAGGTCACATTTTTGACCCAATCATCATCAAACTTGGTCAGGATGTTTGTCTAGGTGATAGCTCGGATGAGTTCGAACATGGGTCATCTCGGATGAAAAAGTAGGTCACCGGAGCTAAAAATAGAAAAACCTTGTGAACACTCTAGTGGTCACATTTTTTGAACCAATCTTCATCAAACTCTGTCAGATTGCTTGTCTAGTCAATTGCTTGGATAAGTTCGAACATGGGTCATCTCTGATGAAAAACTAGGTCACAGGAGCTAAAAATAGAAAAACCTTGTGAACACTCTAGTGGTCACATTTTTGACCCAATCATCATCAAAACTTTGTCAGGATGCTTGTTTAGATAATAGCTCGGATGAGTTCGAATATGGGTCATCTCAGATGAAAAACTAGGTCACCGGAGCTATAAATAGAAAAAACCTTGTTAAACACTCTAGCTGTCACATTTTTGCATCAATCATCATCAAACTTGGTCAGGATGCTTATCTAGTTGATAGCTTGGATGAGTTCGAACATGGGTCATCTCGGATGAAAAAGTAGGTCACCGGAGCTAAAAATAAAAAAACCCTTGTAAACACTCTAGCGGTCACATTTTTGCATCAATCATCATCAAACTTGGTCAAGATGCTGTCTAGGTGATAGCTCGGATGAGTTTGAACATGGGTCATCTCGGATGAAAAAGTAGGTCACCGGAGCTAGAAAATAGAAAAAACCTTGTTTAACACTCTAGTGGTCACATTTTTGCATCAGTCATCATCAAACTTTGTTAAGATGTTTGTCTAGGTGACAGCTCGGATGAGTTTGAACATGGGTCATCTCGGATGAAAAAGTAGGTCACAGGAGCTAAAATAGAAAAACCTTGTTAACACTCTAGCGGTCACATTTTTGTATCAATCATCATCAAACTTGATCAAGATGCTTGTCTAGGTGAGAAGCTCGGATGAGTTCGAACATTGGTCATCTCGATGAAAAAGTAGGTCACCAGAGCTAAAAATAGTAAAACCTTGTTAACACTCTAGTGGTCACAATTTTGACTCAATTGTCATTAAAACTTGGTCAGGAAACTTGTCTAAGGTCATTGCTGGGAATAAATCGAACATGGGACATCTCGGATGAAAAACTAGGTCACAGGAGCTAAAAATAGAAAAAAATCTTGTTTAACACTCTAGTGGCTACTGTCATGATCCAAATATTCTGTTAATTGGTCTGAAAGTTTGTTTTGATGATTTCTAAGTCAAAGATCGAACATGGGTCATCTTGGATGAAAAACTAGGTCACACCGCCCAAATATGGAAAAACCTTGTTAACATTCTAGTGGTCACATTTTTCGACTCAATTATCATCAAACTTGGTCAGGATGCTTGTCTAGGTAATTGCTTGGATGAGTTTGAAATCGCATGTGAAACTAGGTCACCGGAGCTAAAAATAGAAAAATCTTGTTAACACTCTAGTTGCTACTGTTTTGATCCAAGTATCCTGGAAATTGGTCTGAAAGTTTGTTTTGATGATTTCTAGGTCAAGTTTGAATATGTGTCACCTGGGTAAAAAACTAGGTCGCACTGCTCAAATATGGATAATCCTTGTTAATACTGTAGTGGTCACATTTTTGACTCACCTGTCATGAGACTTGGTCAGAATGCTTGTCTAGGTAATTGTTTGGATGAGTTTGATGGGTCAGGTGAGCGATCTAGGGCCATCATGGCCCTCTTGTTTAAAATTAATTCAGTAAATAATGTTTTTTCTACATTGCTATCATCTTCAAACATTATGAGTGCAACTGTCATAAAATGGTGAAGAAATTCAAAAATATATCATAATACCTCCGAACGTTCGCAGTAAAGTTTCAGCTCGGCATTTTCTTTCTGCCTTGTCTCGTTTTCTGCTGTAATTTCATTAAGCAGTTTATTTGCTGCATCTGTTAAACTATCAATCGCGTTTTGTAACTCGTCAAGGTCATCTTCGGAGTTATGGTGTATGTTGTTGATACAGTCGATTTGCAGACTTCCAACCGAATTTAAGATTGGTTCCCCTATTGGATGGCTTTTAATGATATCTAGTAATTTTTTGCTGAGTCCTTCGACAGTCTATATGACAAGTTTAACAACATGTGTAACCAAGTAAAATCAAATAATATTGTTGCAATGCAAAACATTTCCTATCATAAACAGTAATTCTAGTAACTAAATGGCGATAAATACTAGGAGTGTCTTTTTGTTGTTGTTGTTGAAATACAGATATAAAGATAATTCTTAATTTTAATAAACAAAGTATACATTGTATGTAATTCAATCATGAATGTAAAACTAACACGGATGGGAAACTATGAAAGGCTGCACCCTTGATCACGAAATCACATTTCTAGTAGTTTTAAAGAAACCATGACATTATTAAAAGCTCGTACAAAATGAATAATTAGGAACAGTTCCCATTAACGAACAAAAGAAACAAACGGGGGAGGGGAAATGTCAAAAAGACATTCAATAGGTTATATTAAAGTCACCTAGAGAAATATTTTCAGTTTCGGATGTACAAAATAGTTGGTTCCATTAAATGTAGATTTTTACACAAATCTGTGCTCAAGGTGTTATGGCATACAATAACCATGTAATAGCCTTCTTCTTTCTTTTTAAATGTGTCACGTTTTCATTTAAAACAATTACACATTTACCATGAGCAATTGTATCCGGACCCATACATTCCATTAAATCCTTATGAAAACTATATAAGATCTATTTTATCAATTTTTGAAAAGCTAGACACATCATTTTGTCCAACAGCTGTCTTAATTTATAATAGTGGTGGCCCAATATGTGTTATTTATTAATTTTTATTTTGGTAAAACGCTTATCAAATGCATAATTTGGCAACATGAAGAAAATGCACATGTTACAAATATGTCATTACTGAAGTCACCACTTTAATCACATATCATTTTAAAACACTATATGCTTGCTATATAGTTATGAACGACTTACTCTCTCCAAAAACTTTTCCCTCCATTTCAACTCTTTAATTTTCCTCTTATTGAATGGATCCTTTACACGTCTCCTCAAAGTTTTGAGTCTATTTTTCTTTTTCCCTGATTTTTGATGGTTATGGTTGTTGTTTTCATTTGGTTCTTCTTCAATAGCCGATTGGGTGTGCATGTTGCTGTTGGTCAACAAAAGTGTTGTCTCTGACAAAACATCGAGTTCACCTTTTTGTGCCATCACACAAACATTCGACCTATTACTACCATGCTATCTGGATTTACAATATCAAGTCATGTATATAGTAACTGTTTAAAATAATATTGAGCATTATAAGCAATTGCATTCCTCCCGTCGAAGCTGTGAGTAATAGCTTCAATTTAGGGCTGTCCGTTTTTAAATTAACCTCTGACATCAAATTTGCAATATACGTATATTCAAACCGAATATGATGTGTATTTACGTCACAGCTAGGTGCATACCATCAGTCCTTTATTAAAGGATCAAATATTTAAAAACGTTTCTGATCGGTGTAAAAGTTTAATAAAATATTATAATGATATTTTAATATTTAATAACAGTTTGTTTCTTTTGATCTAAAATGTCCGTAGTATCTTCAATAACATTTTTAAAAACAAGAGAGCCATGATGGCCCTAAAATCGCTTACCTGTATATAGGCCCCTGGGCCAAGGCCAATGTTTAACCAGGGGCTTTTATTTGAACAAACTTGGTAGACACCCATTAGAAGATGTTTCATGATAAATATCTAAGCTCTAGCTCTTTGGAGTTTTTATACGAAGATTTTTTAAAGTTTTTACTATATACATATAGGGAAAAACAATGACCCCTTGGGAGGGGCTAATTTTTACCCAGGGCTTTTATTTGAACAAACTTGGTAGACACTCAAAAGAAGATATTTCATGCTAGTATCTAAACTCTAGCTCTTTGGGGTTTTTTATAAGAAGATTTTTTAATTTTTTACTATACACATATAAGGAAAATCAATGACCCCCGGGGCGCGGCCAATTTTAACCCAAGGGCCCTTATTTGAACAAACTTGGTAGACACCCAATAGAAGATGGTTCATGCTAAATATCTTAGCTCTAGCTCTTTGGGTTTTTTAAAAGAAGATTTTTAAGTTTTTACTATATACATAAAGGGAAAAACAATGACCCCCGGGGTGGGGCCAATTTTTTCCCCAGGGCTTTTATTTGAACAAACTTGGTAGACACCCACTAAAAGATGTTTCAAGCTTAATATCTAAGCTCTAGCTATTAGGGATTTTTAAAAAAAGTTTTAACTATTATATACAAATAATGAAAATCAATGACCGCCTGCACTGGCGGGGCCAATTTTGACCCCAAGGCATTTATTTGAACAAACATGATAGACACTGACTAGATGATGTTTCATGCCAAATATTTAAGCTCTAGCTCTTTCGGTTTTCTTAGTGGTGATATTTTAAGTTTTTTCTTTCGGTTGCCATGACTTGGAACAATTTTTAAAGTTAACTGCCAAAGGAACATTCCTGTGAAGTTTAGATGAAATTGGCTTAGCGGTTTATGAGAAGATGTCGTTTACGGACCGACGGACGGACGTCGGACGAAAAGCGATCACAAAAGCTCACCATGTCACTTTGTGACAGGTGAGCTAATAAGTTATTTTGGAATCCCTACATGTATTTTACATGACTAATGCCAATACACGGAAAGTAAATGCCTTTGTTTACGCAGTACGATAAAAGTTATTCAACTTTATTGTGTTTATTACTACTATTATATAATTATGTTATGACATGTAACAAAATAAGACTTTGTATGTAATTCAGATATATGCTATAATTGTATTCCGTTTTCTCGATAGTTTTCTTCAAAACAATCCTTAAAATACATGTATATAAATAAAATAAAAATATATAATATGTCAAAATAGACCATTGCATTATAAGGGACATTCACGGTACACAAGAAAATATATATAGTAATGTTTTTTGCTAGAATAATGTTTTTCTGTTACCTTTGGGTCGTAAGTGTTCCGTTATTTAATATGTTTACAATACAGTTAACATAAATTAGTGTTAAATAAAAATCAACTATCCTTGAGTATAATTATGACGTGTACTATATTACAAGGTTCTATTTATATACCATTTTTGTTTAACCATTTGGCACTTCTCACATTGATCATAATTATGATATATGCATGCAAATCTTTATCTATGTCAGTTCAATATTAAGAATGTTCGTCTTAAACTATTAAATTATAAAAATAATGAGTCATATATATTGTTTATGCCTCTTTAATAAATAAATTAATTAATTTATTTATTAATTAATTTTTTAATGTTATGTTATGTTATGCTATGCTATGCGGAATCTGTTTAAACCCAAATAACTAGTAAGTTTATAGATCTATAGGCTTTATTTTAAACGTGTATACATGTAGTATCGCTCAGTAGGTAGAGTGCAGGTCTGATAATCGTGATGTCGTGGGTTCGATACCTACTCATGCCACTATCATTTTTAATAATTTTGTTTATTTGATGTTTATATAATTTGCCATGTTTATTCATCTTCTTTCATGTTCATTCTGTAATATTCTTTCTCTAAGTAGTTTAATATTCTAGATTGTTCATTGATAGTATATATATGATGAATGCTTGTACTTCGAGGTGTGTGCTAATTTGTGATATTGTGTTATATTGATACACTGATTGTGTGCTAACATAGAAATATGTAGGTTTGGATTCTGTAATTCTGTGTGGGACATATTTGATTTTTTGTTTTCCAATCCAGATATGATAAAAATCTTTGCCAAAACCTGCTATCTTATATTACAAAGACGGATAGTTTTAATTTGTAAATAATCTTTCTTAATTAGATTGTATGTATATATACATATACTTTTCTTACTTAAACTGATTCTAATGTGTTTTCTCTTATGCGTTTTTTTATTATTAATTTTAATAAATTCATTTATCCTATTCCTATAGTTCATTTAGTTTTTATTATTTATTGTTGTGTTCCTTTCAAATGATGTAATATGTATATGATGTTTGTAACATAATATGACCCAGTCTCTTATAACTCCACTATGGAGTGGCAATATACTTTTTATTATGACTGTATATATATTGATTGTAACTTGTATGAATGTATATTGATGAGACTTTTGAAAGTACATGTATTCTTTTTTCAAAATTCAAGCAATAATTTTGTAATCTACAGTCAGTATATAACATCAGGGTCTTTCAAATATATTTTTTGAAAGACCCTGATACAATGTAAAGCTTTATACACTTATGTATTTAAAATGATGATCGTTTTGGGTATTCGAATGTGCGTGCATGCGTTCGCGCGCGTGTGTGTCTGTGTATTTCAATTGTACAGATCGTTTTGGGTATTTCAGAGTGTTTCAGTGTTTTATCTTTAATTTTACGAACCTTGCAGTTACAGATGTTTATGATTTATGGATGCCATATTAAAGTTGTAAAATATGACAACGTTTTTATAGATCAAACTGGGCTAACAAATTATTTGTACATAACAATTAACTATTTTAAGCTTAGTTCAAAGATGTACTGGTAATGGTTATTTGACGTTGCTCGTCATATTGCACCAGGAAGTATACACGGTGCTGGTTAGTACATTTTTTCACATGCAAGTAATAAGGCCGCTTCAAGGTGCTGGGTTTGAGTTCAGAAGGTCGCCGCGCAATTAAAAAGTATGAAAATATATACGCGAACACCCTATTATAAACAGTAGCGGTTTTATCCGCAATGACGCCATTATTCGAAACACAAGTCTGTGGCGTAAAATCTTACTACTATGACGACCTCCTTTGGTCTCCATGTAAAACGCCCGTTGATCAACGTTTCTCTATACTATTCTTTGCTCCGTGTTGCCATTTTTCAACCAAGTATCGTGATTCAGTCGTCCACGAACAGATTGGAACCTTTAGATGGTTCCTTTTTACTATTACCATTAAAAAATCAGTGGCGTAGCTACTATTAGGCCATGTAGGCCCGGGCCTACACATTTTTCAAGAAAATGACATTTTCAAAGGTCCCAAAATAATACAATAACAAGAGGGCCATGATGGCCCTGAGGTCGCTCACCTGTATATAGCAACCCCCCCCCCCCCGGGCAAATTTTTACCCAAGGGCTTTTATTTGTTTATTTGAACAGACTTGGTAGACACCCAAAAGAAAATGTTTCATGCAAAACATCTAAGTTCTAGCTCATTGGCTTTTTTAAAAGAAGATTTTTTAAGTTTTTACTATACACATACAGTTAAAAACAATGACACCCCTCGGGCAGTCCAGTTTCGACCCCCAGGCTTTTATTTAAACAAACTTTGTAGATCTTTACTTAAAGATGTTTAATGCTTAATATCTAAACTCTAGCTATTTGGGTTTTTTCAAAGAAGATTTTTATGTTTTTGCTATACACATATAAGGAAAATCAATGACCCCCGGGGCGGGGCCAGTTTTGTCCCCAGGGCTTTTATTTGAACATACTTGGTAGACACCCATTAGAACATGTCTCATGCTAAATATCTTAGCTCTAGCTGTTTGGGTTCTTTAAAATAAGATTTTTTAAGTTTTTACTATATGCATATAGGGAAAATCACTCATTCACTAGAAGATGTTTCATGCCAAATATCTAAGCTCTAGCTCTTACGGTTCTTTAAAAGAAGATTTTTTAAGTTTTTACTATATGCATATAGGGAAAATCAATGACCCCCGGGGCGGGGCCAATTTTGACCCCAGGGCTTTTATTTGAACAAACTTGGTAGACATCCACTCGAAGATGTTTCATGCCAAATATCTTAGCTCTAGCTCTTTGGGTTCTTTAAAAGAAGATTTTTTAAGTTTTTACTTTATCCATATAGGGAAAATCAATGACCCCCTGGGGCGGGGCCAATTTTGACCCCAGGGCTTTTATTTGATCAAACTTGGTACACTGTGATTCGCTAGAAGATGATTCATGCCAAATATCTAAGCTCTAGCTCTTACAGTTCTTTAAAAGAAGATTTTTTAAGTTTTTACTATATGCATATAGGGAAAATCAATGACCCCCGGGGCGGGGCCAATTTTGTACCCCAGGGCTTTTTATTTGAAACAAACATGGTAGACACTCACTAGAAGATGTTTTCATGCCAAATATCTTAGCTCTAGCTCTTACGGTTTCTTTAAAATAAGATTTTTTAAGTTTTTACTATATGCATATAGGGAAAATCAATGACCCCCCGGGGCGGGCCAATTTTTGCATTTTTAGTTGAACACTAGAAGATGTTTCATGCCAAATATCTTAGCTCTAGCTCTTACGGTTCTTTAAAAGAAGATTTTTTAAGTTTTTACTATATGCATATAGGGAAAATCAATGACCCCCTGGGGAGGGGCCAATTTTGACCCCAGGGCTTTTATTTGAACAAACTTGGTAGACACTCATTAGAAGATGTTTCATGCCAAATATCTAAGCTCTAGCTCTTAGGGTTGTTTAAAAGAAGATATTTAAAGATTTTTCTTTCGGTTGCCATGGCAACCAGAGTTCTGCATGGAATTAAATTCTTTGAACAATTTTTAAAGGTGACCACCAAGGAACATTCCTGTGAAGTTTGGATGAAATTGGCTCAGTGGTTTATGAGGAGATGTCATTTAAAGCAAAAGTTTACGGACGGACGACGGACGGACGGACGCCGGACGAAAAGCGATCACAAAAGCTCACCCTGTCACTTTGTGACAGGTGAGCTAAAAACAGGCGGGCGTGGGGTTGGTAGTGGGTTTAAGCCTTATGGTCGAATCAAAGTGTTTTAGGCTTATGCATGATTTACCATCCTCAGTAATGTGAGCATCTAATCAAATTCATAGTTTAAAATTATCGGTTTGGTAATTTTCCTTGAAAATACTTTAGAACGCACATTTTGCTCTTTTTAATCTCAACTTGTTTTTGGCTTGTTTTTTGGCTTCTGAGAGCTAAGCCCCAAGACCCCCTTCTATGGGCCTACAAGTTGAAAAAAGCTGGCAATTTTTATATTAACGAGAAAAGAAAAATCCTCAACACATCTAACATAACAGGATGATTAAATTCCTGCTCTTCAATCTCTACTCAAGCTTATTTATGTTTTTTGATATTTTCTGTGTTTACTTGCTGTACTGTGATAAATGACCAGCTGGTTATGAAATAAAACGCAAATCTTGAACAATTTTACATTTATTTCCATGGCTTTGTATTTATAAAGATAATAAAAATCACATGGAGCAAGTCAGATGAGCGAGTTTTCAATTTATATTGAAAAATATGTTTTTGTCCGTTTTGAAAAATGACTGAAAAAAGTGATGATTTATAGCATCATTAAGGAAAAAAAAGTTGCCTTATATAAAACAACGCGCGATGAAAGGGCCGTTGATTTATTATTATTTAACCTGGTCATGTAAAAAATGAAATGATTGTTATTGTTTTATTTAAGGGAAAAAACAACAAACACTTCTTACATTCTTTGTTCAATGTTTCTAGTGTTATTTAGAATAGACAAGGGGTAAATTTTACACTGTTCTGTTATATTAAGAGCGAAAAATAGTTTATTTCATAGAATACTATAAAATGGTTGCTAAATAATTCACTGCATTTACATGTGCATGATACGAAATAAATTTATTTTGTTAAGTACAGTAGGGTGAACGTTTCGGTTGTCAAAAATAGCGTTTTTCGTGCGTCCGTTTTTCGTGTAACGTGCGTGCGTATAGCGTGCAACGTGCGTTTGCTGAAACGCTTTCTCAAGCGTGCATCGTTTACAAGCGTTTAACGTTTATCATCATTTCCGTGTATCGTTTTTTCGTTTATCGTGCGTCTGAAAGCGTGCGTTTCTTATTCCCAGAAACATTTAGCGTGCGTCTGCGTTCGTCTAAGCGTTTTGCGTCTGTTAACTTACTATTGAGAAGTAAAAGAATATCTTAGATATATTATGTAAATTTCTTGTTTCTTAAACATGTAAGAGATATTCTGTGTCCCTGTCAAAGCATAGAAATATTTAATATAAAAGAAGTTTTATAGTTATTTACATTAAAGTTTTAAAAGTTTGTGACCCTCGGCGGTGAATACTGGTCAGATTTCTACAATGCTTTACGTCGAAGATTAATTAGTTTAAATCCTATTTTACATAACGCAATAAAGATATAATTAACTAATTTTAAATTGCAACATTTTTGATATTCAATTCAGCAACAGGTGTTTAGTATGCGTAGCAATATAATATATATTAGATATGAAGTTGTCAGACATCAAAATGATGGTAATCAGAAATACCCCCTTTAAAAAAGTTCATCTTATGACTTTTTCAATCAAAGACTGTGCCGAATTTAAATTTTTAATTTAAATTTTAATTTTTCTATCCGAACACTATTTAGGGGTGATAATTATTTTGACAGTTCCTTCCTATTTTTTTCTTGACAGATTTATAAATGAATATGTAAGCAGCCTGGCAGGGACTCGAACCCCTGACACTCGGGATACGATTCCGCGGCTCTTGAGTTCCTCTGAGCTATTCGGCCGCTTACACGTTTTACTTGTTTAAATACTGAATAGTTATAAACCTACTGTGTATGCAAATATTTCTTCGCATTTCCCAGGGTTACTTAGCATTGTGAATTAATTTCTAGCTGGGCTATTCAAATGTATGTCAGTCACAGGGTGAGAAAAAAGTGCATCCTGACATGGACTCGAACCCGTGACCCTCTAAATACCGTACCGCAGCTGTACCGACATTTGTTAATAGTTTCATTATTTGTACATGTATAGTGAACATTTTAATAATTATTCATTGTACATTGTACCATTTCTATATTTTTGTATAAATAAAAATAGCTAGATTTTTTTTCTAGATAAAAAATTCTATGGTGGCTAATATATACCATGTTGTACTTTTTAGACATGTAATCACAACAGACAGGCTAAGCCACCCTTTACAAAATTCCCCTATCTGACAGCATAGACTACTAATTTTGTATGTGGCCTGGGCTTTTACTGTTCACTTACAAACCGTATAACACTGATAGCGAACAGATGCGCAGGCTGGTCTGGATCCATGCTGGTCCCCAAACCCATTATGTTGGTTTTATCGTGACGCGGCTCAAATATATCTTAATCTTATATGAGGTCCATAATATAACCCACTTTGATAAACATATATAGCTTTCTTTTTGATTTTTTTTCTGTATATTATCTATTTAAATCACTTTTAAGGTTTATCAATCCGTAATCATTACTTAACATAATACCCCTTTGAGATACCCGAGATGAGCCTGTGTCGCCCTTTGCTAACTTAAAAGTATATAAATCTTTCCATATATAACCATATAATTCTTTGAAGATTTTTAGATAGGTATGCTGTAGTCCCAAGTCACTTGTTTAACTTCCCTCAAGTAAGTTATAAACCTCATAACTGATAAAAATTCTAACTATAATATACTTAAATATCACCTATGTATTTATATAAATTTACAAAAACACATTTTGCATACTAATATATCTTTTGGGACCTGTAAAATTTCAATTGATTGTAATTTTAATTTTCCTACAATATCAATTTTATGCTTCATAGGTAGGTCAGTTCATTAAAAAGAGCATAATACAAGATCCATATGAAAAGTCATGTAATTGATAACTCAATCCAAATAAACTTTATTAATTAAAAGCTTCAATAAGATGACTTAAAAAAAAAAGATTTCAATAATTGTCCATGAAAAATATAAATGTTATAGTAAATTCTATGTAGACCCCAACTATTAAAGAAAGCAGTGCCAAATAAAATGTTGATACACCGGGTAATTTTACCTTAAACTTAACCTCTTTGGAAATGATACAGATTTTTTTTAATATAACATAAATCTATTATATTAATTAACAAACATATCTAATTGAGTAAAATAAGGTAGTCCTAACAAATTTCATTACAAAATATGAGAATTATGGCAAATCTCCCAAGATGCCTAAATGTCCAAGATAATGCACTAAATCACTACAAAATATGAAAATTTTACCTAATTATAAGAGCCTTGGAAATTAAACAAAGCTATAAGAGGAACATTAATCTATCATATTAATTAACAAACGTATCTAATTGACTAAAGTAAGAAAGTCCCACCAAATTTCATTACAAAATATAAGAGTTATTGCAAATTTCCTAAGATACCTTACTGTCTTAAGATAGAACACCAATTCACTACAAAATGGGGATTTTTACCTTATTATAACAGCCTAGGAAATGAAACAGAATTATAAGTGCAACATAAAACTATTATATTAATTAACAAGCATATCTAATTGATTAAAATAAGAATATCTCAATAAATTACATTGAATATTCAGAAAATTATGTCTTATTTAATCTTATGATGTATAACTATACAAGCTTACACACTAATTCATTAAAAATGGGAGTAATATTACCTATTATAACATCATGATAAATGAATCAAGTTATATAAGCAACATAGTATTATTATATTAAGTTATACCTACATCAAATTGACTTATATAAGAAAATTTCAACAAAATTCATTGAAAATTAAGAAATAATGGCTAGTTTTCTATAATTCCTTATTAATAACTTTACCACACTAAATCATTGAAAATTTGGGTAAGTTAACCAAGTTATAACCTTCTGGTCACTCAGAAACAAAGTAAGTAAAGCCAAATAATGTTTATACTATCAAGTAACTACTACATCTAATTGACTAAAATAAGAAAACCCCATTGAATTATATTGACAATGAAGAAAGATAGGGTAAATTTTCTATGATGCCTATTTTTTCAAGCAAATACATTACATCTTTAGAAAAGGGGGGTAATTTTACCTTATTATAACCTCCTAGGAAATGAAACCAAGTTAGTAAGGCAACAAAAAATCCACCAAATTTCATTGAAAAATACAAAAAAGGTATGACAAATGTCCTATAATGCAGACAGAGGGGTTCAGATCCACTGTCAGTAAGGAAGTGTTCCCTTCCCCGTCAGGGGACCATTACTTGCATGGTATATGGAATCACAAAAAGATACTGATTTTTTCATTTTTACAGCTCAGAACTGTTCACTATTGAGGGGAGAGAGATGTGCAAGCAGACTGATAGCTTAGCCGGTAGTCAGCTTCGACACTGTATTCAAGGGGTCCCTGGCTCAAGTCCCAGTCAGGCTGCATATTTTTCTCACCCTTTTGACATTTGACTCCCAACAGTTAGTAATAAAACAATGTGAAATTGGCCTTGAAGTTTCATTACCATCACTTATTCCAAAGGGGAGACTGTGATGGATGGTATAAAACTCAAAGTCCTATTTCACATTGTTCACTGTACCCATTCAAGGACGAATTTCAATAAAGCAGGGGAATATGTAATGGTTCCGAACTGTTCACTATATAGGGAGATGATGCGTAAGCAGCCTTATACAATATAGTTCAGTCGGTTGAGTGGCGGAACGGTATTCCAAGGGTCCCGGGTTAAAGTCCTGGTGAAGCAGCACCTTTCTTTTTTAACTTGTGACAGTAACAAAAAAGGAAGGTATTAGGCATTTAATGTTCCTTAATAATAATATAGCATATTATAACATATAGTGCATAAAATGTCAATAAATTTCAATTTCAATACTATGAAACATTTTTTCTGATGCGCTGCTCTTTTGGTAAATCCATATACTTTACAGTTTACACATGATTCACAAATTATTGGAGTCCAACACTCCTCCCCTCCTGTCACTTATGGATCGCGGTGCATGAGGTTGACAAGTTTTTCCATTTTCCTTATTTTTTTCTCGCTTACAGTTCGGGCCCAAAATAGAAGTTTTTTCATAATATAACACTTTAATTCATTAAAATTTCATTAGGCTTTTAACACTTCTATAATAGTTCTTATATGTTATATTAAAACATATTTTATCAATATCTTTTTATGGAATTTAATTTTTTGAAAAAAAAAAAGAGTAAATATATGCATGTAGTTTTACAGCTGATAATTTTTTCAGAACTCATATAAAAAATCAAATCAATATTTATTTTCCCAGGGAAATTTCATTATACGTTATATCACCGAAAAGCTTTTTTATATCAATCATGTTTGCAAGTATGTTTTATATTATATATATTTCAGAAATAATATATCCCAAACAGTGATTTTATTGCTCAATAACATCACTGTTTGGAGTTCGGATGCGAGGAATTATATCACGAGGGTGTAGCCCGAGTGATATTTGTTTGTTTGTGTCATTTTACGCCTTTTTCCAAACAGTATTTCAGTCATATAGGCGGGTAGTTTCCTAACCATCGTTCCTGGAGAGTTACACCAGTACTTGACTACCTTCCTCCGCGCTAAACTAACCAAAGCATCTCCCGGGGATCGAACCCACGCCAGAGAGGTAACTGGATTAGAAGTCATCAACTCTAACCACTCGACACGGAGGCGGTGCCCGAGTGATATAATGATGCACATTCGAACGACAAATAGTGATGTTATCAAGCAATAAAATCACTGATTTGGATATATTATTTCGATTCTAACACGACATCAACAAATAAATGTTGCCGTACTTGATAGTTAAGCAAATTTGCGCCTGATTTGTTTCCGTACTTATTTTCAGCGTGTCAGATTTTTAGTGGTTACGTCTCGTGTATAATGATTATGTCACATGTCTAAATATAGAATGTCAAACTGTGCATCTGTTGCATAATAACACACACTTTCTGTTCTTCTATGTTCAATAGGGTAAATGCTGGTCATGTTAGAATATATTATAACCCATAATGCATGGTATTTATTATATATATTTATCAAATTGAAAAAAAAGGTGGTTAAAAATTGAGGTTGAAACTTTCAGGGCCGAAACGTCCAGGAGGTGTAAAGTCCTGAAACATATAAATTTAGCCCTTGTCTGGAAAATATGTTGAGCTGCTGGTCTGCAATGTATGTTTTCCTTTATTTAAAAAGGTCATGTATTAATTTTGTTTGCCTGTATGTAAATGATTTGATAATTTGATCGCTGATTTGCTAAAGTTACTACCATTCGTTGGGCGCCCCCATTCGTTTTATTTGTTTACGCCAGAAGCGGTGTCGAAGTAATTATTATCTATCTAAGAGATTCTTTGGTATAAAGCAAAGTATTTTTTCAGAAATGTGCATAAAGACGACCCTGTTAAATCATTTTTAATGCATGTATTAGCGCTTGATGGCTTATAATTTAAATAATCATTTGTTTTTGGCTGCCCAACAAAAAATAATATATTGTGCCAGGTTGAGTGTATTTGCAGATTGATATCATTACAGCTCTAACCTGGACATAAGATAAGTTAGTTAACATAAACCTGTTTAAAAATACATGAATGGCTAGCTATCATTTAATCAAATCACTAAACGATCTAGCTAAAGTTGTTAAACATTTATATGATAAGGATATTTTATTAACGTTTAAAACGTTTTCTATTTTGCGTGCGTTTTAGCGTGCGTATATCGTTTAGCGTATTTCATTTTGCGTGCGTCTGCGTATTTCGTTTCATAAAGCGTGCGTGTAACATGCGTTCGTATAGCATGTAACGTGCGTGCGTTTTTTTCCGGAACGTGCGTTTTGCGCGTGTAAACTGGAACATTCACCCTACTGTATCACATACACAAAATAAAGACCGTTTAAAGAGAGATAAGAGTAGTTTTTTCATTTATGGGCCTATAGTATAACGCTAACATTTTAGCGCATCTTTACACAATGTTTTGTATAACGCTAATGACGTCACTTCAAATTATATGCATGGATATGCAATACCATATTTACTGAGTGGCAAATCGGCACCGGTGTGTGATATAAAGAATATTAATACATATTAAGCGCATGTCAATAAATTTCAATTTTAAGTGATATGAAAAATATTTTCTGTTGTGCTGTCTTTGTAAATCCAATAACTTAACATCAAAACCAGTTTCCTTATTTTCCTCATTTTTTTTTCCTCTCGATTACAGTTTCAGACCTAAAATAAAATTGCCGTTCTTAATACGGGGAAGTCAAAGACCAGGCCCGCGAAGCGGGTCCGGGCTTTGGCTTGCCCGGCTATATACTACACGTGTATATTTAAAAGAAAATCAAATAAAAAACAATTAAAAAATATATAGAATTCTATACCTATCAATGAAATTTTCAGTGTCAGTTAAAGTCGGGCGCCGCTATTTACAATGTAACTCAATGATAACAGGCGGGGTATTCCGATAACGGAACAAATCTCAACTTTTTGGATAAATAATAATCGTCGAGTGTTCCGAGTTAAAACGGAAGCGGTGCATGTAATACCGAATGACACCTTTAAAACGGAAAGAATGAAAGGAATTTTTTAACGACTTCCCCGTTCATAGGCTTTGCCTAATTTCATATTAACTTTTTTATTTATTGACCAAATTTAACGAAATTTTGCATGTAAAAACATCATATTATTTATATATAACTCATATATTGTAATGCCCTAGAAATTTTACCTTTTTTAGTGATTTTCACTGATTTCAAGTATTGTTTATTTCTAACTTTCACTTTCGTTTTGAGAAGCTTTTACTGGCGACAACACAGTAAATATTGCGGTGTCCCCCAATGAAACATACAGGACATCAACTTAAATCTACGTATTGTGCCAGCAATTTAATCATTCTTGATTCTGGAAGCTTTTCCTTTCATGTTATCCATTTCCCTTAATGTTATCCGTGGTAGAATCCTGTGTTTTTAATCTGTTTTCGTGACTTCTGTCAAAATAGTTAATATAATTCCTTTATTTCACACTCAAGATTATATAGTTCGATTGTTTATGATGCAGCCTCACTTAATATATAGATTTGCCTCATAAATCCATCTGAATTTAATTGTTAGCACTGTATATTTATGAAACATTGCAATGCATTTTCAATGTCGGCCATGTTGGACTATTACGTAGAGATTACGTAGTGAACGCAAGGGATAGTTCTTTATCCGATTGCGCATAAAAAGGAACACGTTACCCTAAACTATTTTACTTTCGATATTAGCGCATGATAGCTTATAAATATTTCTAAAAATCATTTGTTGAGGCTGTGACAAAAATTAATTTCGGTGCTAGGTTGAGTGCATTTCAGTTCTTACATAAACTCGTTTAAAATACATTTCTAGCTACCATATATATGATAACTAAACGATCTACATGTAGCTAAAGTTGTTAAAAACTTAAAATGATTACGATATTTTAATAAAGGTTTAGAAACGTTTTCATTTTGCGTGCGTTTTAGCGTGCGTATATCGTTTAGCGTATTTCGTTAAGCGTATATCGTTTTGCGTGCGTCTGCGTATTTCGTTTCGTTTTGCGTGCGTATAACGTGCGTTCGTATAGCGTGTATCGTGCGTTCGTATAGCGTGTAACGTGCGTTTTGCGTGTAAACTGACACGTTCATCCTACTGTAGTGGATGCAAAAGATGGGGTTTTTTATTTAAAAAAAAAATATGTTTCACAAATTTTAAAAAACATTTTCTAGCCAAAGCTAACTGCCATGTTTTGTATGTTATATTATTTTGATTGTACATAATTCACATATTTAGTGTATATACTAGTATTCCATACTAAATGTATAACTAGTTCACAGACAAAACTACAGCTAAATATAATAAAGCAATTTTAATTGTAGTGAGAACATATATAATATTGTACTGTATTGAATATCTTTATTTCGTTTATTCTTTTGTATTAGATACAAAACGATTGTTTAAATAAATAACAAGGTATGACAATACAAAGGGATTTTTTAAATAAATAACAAGTTATGGCAATACAAAGGGATTTTTTTAATAAATAACAAGGTATGACAATACAAAGGGATTTTTTAAATAAATAACAAGGTATGACAATACAAAGGGATTTTTTAAATAAATTACAGATTAGTATAAATCTCTTTAACTTTTGAATCACTCACTAAAGACAACAGAACAAATGTTTTAATACTTACACTTAATAAAAAATCCTTTAAGTATGTTATCTTAATGAAACAAAATTCTGTAAAGGTTTGTAATACATTTTCAGTATGTATATTGCACATGTTATTGCTCACATTATATCCGGTTTGGTACAGATGTATGGCAATTTTATTGTACACTTTATAATTAACAAAAACTTATTATCACAGGAGTGACCGATACCCCTGCAAAAATTTTTCCAAGTTTGAAAAGGGGGTCTTCCAAGTTTGAACAATTTGCCCTTTAAAACAAAAACAAGGTTTGGGGATGGAAAATCTAATGGTTTAAATTGAAAAAAAAGAAACTTTTTTGAAAAAAATCCCAAAGGGGTATGATTTTTAAAAAAAAGAACATCTGAATTTTCCTTTAAAGTTTTACCTTTTCGGGAGGAGAGAAATATAAAAGGTTTTGCTGTCACCTTTGTCCAAATTTTTCATGCTTAAAAAAGTATAAGAATTAAATTTAGCGGCAAAACTTGCTAAAACCAAAAATTTTTTTTGGACCTTTTTAAAAAATTTAAGTGGAAAATTGACCCGGACTTGGGATGGGTTTTGGGACAAACCTTGTTTGGTAAATATTTTAAGGGAAAATTAAAAACTTTTAAAGGGGAAAAGGGAAATTTAAAATAAGAAAGGAAATTGTCCATATTTGGGTTCAAAAGACCCAAACCCCAAAATGGTTGGTTTCTGCATTAAAATTGGGCCCAGGTGTTTTAAAAAGGACTGGATGTTCGTACGCCCCCGGGTGCCCCAGGGAGCCCAAAAATTTAGATGTTATAAAATTTTTGTTCCCAAAAATTTGTTTGCACAAAATTTTTTTTTTAAATTTTGTTTAAAAACCCTTTTTAAAAATTTCAATGTTAACACAAACCCTTTTTTTACAAAATTCAAAGGCACTTTAAACCCATTTTAAAGTTAACCTTTTGTAAAATTTCATATTGCTATTTTTAGGCCCCAAAAAGGCTAATAAAATTTCCAAAAAAAAGTTTTGCTGAAATTTAAAATTTTAAAAATTTTTCCAAAATTTAAGCAAGGGTAACTAGTCCAAAATCATTGAAACACGACCAAATTCAAACTTAAACTGCTTATCTATATGTCAAATTTGAGTTGAATGTGTACAACCATTTGGGAGATAATGAATGGAAACTTAAAATTTCTGATTTTTTTTCAAAGTTCAAGAGGGATAACTCTGTCAGCTATCATCAAACCATGACCAAATTAGAAACTGACCAATACATTCTTATGACATATCCATATCTTTTATTTGAGTTGAATATGTACAACTGTTGGGGAAATAATGACTGGGAACTGAAAATTTCCTCTTTTTTTTTCAAAGTTAAAGGGGCATAACTCTGCCAAAATCGTCGAACCATGACAAAATTCAAACTTGACCTGCACATTTTTGGATGTATCCATATTTCAAAATTGAGTTGAATGTGTAATACCCTAGAGGAGATAATGAACGGAAACTGAAAATTTAATATCATTTTCAAAGTGAAAGGGGCATAACTCTGCCAAAAATCATTGAACCATGACAAACTTCGATTGACCTGTGCATTCCTTGACATATCCATATGTCAAGTTTGAGTTGAATGTGTAGATAATGAGTTGAAACTGAAAATTTCATATTATTTTCAAAGTAAAAGGGGCATAACTATGCCAAAAATCATCGAACCATGACCAAATTCAAACTTGACCTGTATTTTTTCATGACATATCCATATGTCAAGTTTGAGTTAAGGTATGGGCCCCCTAATTGGCACTATAAGAAACTTTAAAATTGACAACATAGGTCAGTTATTTACCTTAAAAGACACAAGAATGCAAAATTTAAACACAGTTTACCGTATGTTTACGAGTTATGGAGATTTTTCTTAAATAAAAGTTGGCTATTAGAAGGGCTCTTTTTCAGAAATGAGTAACTCGAAATATTCTATTTTATAATCATTATGAAGAAATGTTTTCCTATAAAACATTTTTAAGAAACAAATAATAGCATTCAGCTAACAAATGACCCAGCAAAATTATTGTTTCTACTCAAAATGTTTGAAATATGTATATAAATGTTACCCTACCCCACCCATTTTAAGTAGTTGTTTGATCATTTTTCAACTTGGAGGGCCTTATTCAAAATATCCTTAAAATTTACTCAAATCAGGGGCTGTTTTCAAAGTTTGCATAAATTTTCTTAAAAGTATATTGGTTGCGCTTGTCAAATATAAAATACTTTTACCGTCTAGTTTTTATTTTATTAGACTTTGAAAATATCAGGTACCATATTTGATAATAAATTTGGCACAATTTAGCCAATAAATACCAATAATAATTTCATAATTAAAATGAAACACTTTTTTCTTCTCAAGAGTGATCTGAGAGACACAAATAATGTTCAAAGAAAAAAAAAGAAAGAAAAAAAAGTTGCCTCTTCTGGGGCTTGAACCCGCGCCCCTCAGTTACAATGCAGTTGACAGTAGTTCTAGCCTATTTGAATACTCTTCAAAGTGGAGGTAATGCATTAGGTGGATCATACCTTAAATGTGTAATACTGTTGGGGAGATAATGAACTGAAACTGAAAATTTCATATTACTTTCAAAGTAAAAGAGGCATAACTCTGCCAAATATCATTGAACCACGACCAAATTCGAACTTGACATGTATTTTCTCCTGACATAACCATATGTCAAATTTGAGTTGAGTGTGTGCAACCTTTACTAAGATAATGAATGGAAACTGATGATGAGGGAATGACAGGGAACAGGGTAACACTATATGCCCCAGCCATTATATGGCTGGGGCACATAAATCCTTCAAGGGCTACAGAATTTATAGGTTAGACACCACTGGAGAGACAAACCAATTGAGACAGTGATTCTACCCTTAACAGTATGTGGTTTTTAAATTTGTTCTCACATGTCTATATACTATCTTCATGTAGTACAAAAACAAAATGTTATAAAATTATGTAGACAAGTTCATTAGCATTGATGATTGAATACCGTGTACATGCCAAAAAGTAATATAAACGATAAAAAGACAACATTCTGCTTGCCACTTTCATAGTATCTACACATGTACATTAACATGTGGCAGCTCTATATTTGACATGTTATAATGTATAAATCTGCCTTTACTTTTTTGCATAATAAATTATTTCAATGCATCACTTTTATGTAAATGCGACTGAAATCTGTTTTCTAAAAGATTAAGAATGATGCATTTAATAGATAGAATTCAGATATAAATGCACTTATTCATTTTTGTCAGTGTTTCCTTGAATAGCACATACCTAAAATGTTTTCCTATATATAAATGATCACACTCTATCATGGCAAAGAAGTATTTTACAAATATACCCCAACAATTTCCACATCTTTTCCACTCATTATCTTCACCCTTAATTCTTGATAATTTCTTAGCAATTGGAGGAGGAAATTCAGAAGCTTTTGTCCTTGCAATGTTTTTTGGATGACTTGCTTCAAGTTGAACTTCCAATGTCAATTTTTTTCCTCAATATGCATCGCTTATTTCTGCAAACTGATCCATATTATACAAGTACTGCTTGGGCTTCTTCAGTGGAACAATTTTCCAACTGTTAGCTGATTTCAAATGTACATGCTTGTGTCTGGAAATAAATAAATATATTAGTTGATATAGTTAGTAAAAGAATATCATTGGACTACAAGTCAATTTTGGCTTTGATCAGATTTCTTTTTAATAATTAATGCTACATTATGTAATATTATTACCCCTCACTATAATTGTAATGTTAATTTACCATAGGCTTGTGGGAATTATTCTTACAGTACTGTTAATTCAAGGGTACCATGTGGCTTAATATTTTGTATTATTACCCCTCACTTTATTCATAAAGTTAATTTTCCATAGGACTCTGGGAGTTAGTCTTACTGTTAATGCAAGTGTACCATGTGACTAAGAATTTTGTACTGTTACATAGGTAACAATACGTTCTTTTCGTGTAACAGTATTTCCTTGGTATATCTTTACAAACCTACCAACAGTGTGCCAATTTAGTATTTGTTCGGTGTAATAAAATAAATAAAACATACATTTGTTAGTCATGGCAAAAATATCATCTCATAAAAATACTGTTACCCTCAACTTATGTCTTTGAGTAACAGATTTTCCTTGGGATGATATTTTCAATTTTACTCACAAACCTATGTCTTATTTTTATATCTACAATTTTTATAAACAGTTCACATGTCATTTTACATAATATAATTTTAAATCATCTATTGTCATCTCGTAAACTAATGACATCTAACAGCTTGCTCAAATATGATAAAACTTCATCATTGATTTACCTTTTAAACAACAGTAGTATAATTAAAACTAGAACTATCACTGAAAGTGATGAACCCATATCTGTGCAGAAATTACTCTCTATGCAGAAATTACTAAGTTTTACAGAATTCAATTATATTTTCATATTTGTCCTTGAGGGACAAGGAAAATTAAAATGTCAAGTCATATTTGAGTAACATCATTTGAAGGTTTTGTCAAAATATTAATCAAATTCATCCATAGTAACAAAGATTTGGTCAATGTTATAAACAAGAGCTGTCGGTAGGACAGCAACGCTCGACTATTCTTAGTGCTTGATAGTAAAAAAAATGCTTGATACAGTTACCTCCTCCTGTTTACAGGTTGGGGTCATGATGGTGAACAAGTGTGCAAAGTTTCAAAGCCATATGTCAATGGACTTTGAAAATATTTGAACTATTACAAAAACTTTAACGTAAATTCTAAGTCGAAAAAGGGGCATAATTCTGTCAAAATGCTTGATAGAGTTACCTCCTCCTGTTTACAGGTTGGGGTCATGATGTTGAACAAGTGTGCTAAGTTTCAAAGCCATATGTCAATGGACTTTGAAAATATTTGAACTATTACAAAAACTTTAACGTAAATTTTAAGTCGAAAAAGGGGCATAATTCTGTCAAAATGCTTGATAGAGTTACCTCCTCCTGTTTACAGGTTGGGGTCATGATGTTGAACAAGTGTGCAAAGTTTCAAAGCCATATGTCAATGGACTTTGAAAATATTTGAACTATTACAAAAACTTTAACGTAAATTCTAAGTCGAAAAAGGGGCATAATTCTGTCAAAATGCTTGATAGAGTTACCTCCTCTTGTCTACAGGTTGGGGTCATGATGGTGAACAAGTGTGCAAAGTTTCAAAGCCATATGTCAATGGACTTTGAAAATATTTGAACTATTACAAAAACTTTAACGTAAATTCTAAGTCGAAAAAAGGGGCATAATTCTGTCAAAATGCTTGATAGAGTTACCTCCTCTTGTCTACACGTTGGGGTCATGATGGTGAACAAGTGTGCAAAGTTTCAAAGCCATATGTCAATGGACTTTGAAAATATTTTGAACTATTACAAAAACTTTAACGTAAATTCTAAGTCGAAAAAGGGGCATAATTCTGTCAAAATGCTTGATAGAGTTACCTCCTCTTGTCTACAGGTTGGGGTCATGATGGTGAACAAGTGTGCAAAGTTTCAAAGCCATATGTCAATGGACTTTGAAAATATTTGAACTATTACAAAAACTTTAACGTAAATTCTAAGTCGAAAAAGGGGCATAATTCTGTCAAAATGCTTGATAGAGTTACCCCCTCCTGTCTACAGGTTGGGGTCATGATTGTGAACAAGTGTGCAAAGTTTCAAAGCCATATGTCAATGGACTTTGAAAATATTTGAACTATTACAAAAACTTTAACATAAGTGGTTACGCCGACGCCGACGCTCGGGTGACTGCAATAGCTCTACTTATTCTTATCGAATAGTCGAGCTAAAAATCAATAATTTTACTATACAAGAGGGCCATGATGGCCCTGAAGTCGCTCACCTGTATATAAGCCCCCCCCAGAGCGGGGCCAGTTTAAACCCATGGGCTTTTATTTGAACAAACTTGGTAGACACCCATTAGAAGATGTTTCATGCTAAACATCTAAGGTCTAGCTCCTTAGATTTTTTAAGTTTTTTCTTTACACATATATTTAAAAAAAATGACACCCTTGGGGCAGGGCCAGTTTTAACCCCAGGGCTTTTATTTGAACAATCTTTGTAGACACTTACTAGAAGATGTTTCATGCTTATTATCTAAATTCTAGCTATTCGGTTTTTTTCGAAGAAGATTTTAAAGTTTTTGCTATACACATATAAGGAAAATCAATGTCCCCTGGGGTGGGGCAAATTTTGATCCAGGGCTCTTATTTGAACAAACTTGGTAGACATCCATTACAATATGTTTCATGCTAAATATAGTAGCTCTAGCTCTTTGGGTTCTTTAAAAGAAGATTTTTAAGTTTTTACTATATTCATATAGGGAAAATCAATGACCCCCTGAGGCTGGGCCAATTTTGACCCCAGGGCTCTTATTTGAACAAACTTGGTAGACATCCATTAGAAAATGTTTCATGCTAAATATCTTAGCTCTAGCTCTTTGGGTTCTTTAAAAGAAGATTTTTAAGTTTTTACTATATACATATAGGGAAATCAATGACCCCCTGGGGCGGGGCCAATTTTGACCCCAGGGCTTTTATTTGAACAAACTTGGTAGACACTCACTAGAAGATGTTTCATGCCAAGTATCCAAGCTCTAGCTCTTTGGGTATTTTAGAAGAAGATATTTAAAGTTTTTTTTCTTTTGGATGCCATGGCAACCAGAGTTCTGCATGGAATTAAATTCTTTGAACAATTTTCAAAGGTGACCACCAAAGGAACATTCCTGTGAAGTTTGGATGAAATTGGCTTAGTGGTTTATGAGGAGATGTCATTTAAAGTAAAAGTTTACGGACGACGGACGGACGAAAAGCGATCACAAAAGCTCACCCTGTCACTTGTTTGTTTGTTTTTTTCACTTTACGCCTTTTTCAACAGTATTTCAGTCATATAGGCGGGTAGTTTCCTAACCATCGTTCCTGGAGAGTTACACCAGTACTAGACAACCTTCCTCCGTGCTAAACTACCAAAGCATCTCCCGGGGATCGAACCCACGCCAGAGAGGTAACTGGATTAGTGACAGGTGAGCTAAATAGTCAAGGTAATTTACAGGTCAAGGTCAATGAGTTACTTTCTTACATGAAATACTGCTACATCATAAGCAAGGTAACAAACCCTTAGGAGTGAGTTTTATTTAGCTTTCATACAATAATCTTAACCACAAATTTCTTTTTGCAAAATAAAATTTGTAAAAATGTGTTATGGTACCTTGGGTTACCTTCTTTGTCAAACATGTTTTCTAGCGATATGTTTTGAATAATCAATGGCTGCCAATTGAAAACCACACTTGTACACATCATAGCTGCAAACAGAAAATGTAGTAACTACATACGTTAGCTACATACGTTGATGGTTCTTATCATGAATGTAACAAGAACCGGTTGTACCGGGTGATGCTCACGCAGGAAAGTATAAAAAAATGAACAAAGGGCAAAAACCCCAAAATTAGGCAAGGCGGAGTTATGTTTTTTGCACTGCACTTCTATTCAATGAGATCTATCTATCTATGAAGTTTCCTGAATTTGGTGGTGAAGGTCATATTTCACACAGCCTGAATTTCATGACTGCATCAAAGGACAACACATTAAGACACTTTGTCAAAATCTAGGTCAGCTGATATCAAAGTTCACTTTACATCTTAATCTGTGCACATGGTTCAAATTTCATAGCTGTACATCAAAGGACAAGAAAATAGGTCACTGTCCCCTTGGGCAAGGCAAAATTTTGACCCAAGGGTTTAATTCAAAACAATCTTGATACAGGTCCACCAAACAACATTTCAAGTCAAATATCTAAGCTGTAGCATTTGTTTTATTTTCTGTTTTTACTATGTGTACATAATGAGAATCACTGCCCCCAAGCAGGGCCAATTTTTACACCAGGGGAAAAATTTGAACAACTTTGGTAGAGGACCTATAGATGATATTATATAGCAAACATCAAAGCTCTATGCCTTGTACCTTTAGACAAAATATTTTTTATTTTTTTACTATATGTACATAATGAAAATCAATGACCCCCGGGGTGGAACCAATTTTGACCCCAGGGCTATTATTTGAACAATCTTGGTAAAGATTCACTTCGCAAAGTCTCATGCCATATATTTAACCTCTAGCCTTTGTCAATTCAGAGAAGAAGATTTTTCAAGTTTTTACTTTATACATATAAGGACAACTATCACCTCTGAGGCAGGGCAATTTTAACGCTAGGGTCATAATTAAAACAACTTTAGTAGAGGACCCATAGATGATATTTTATACCAAAAATCAAAGCTCTAAGCTTTGTACCTTCAGACAAAATTTTTTTAATCTTTTACTATATGTACATAGTGAAAATCAATGACCCCTTCGGGGTGGGGCCAATTTTGACCCCAGGGGTATAATTTGTACAATCTTGCTAGAGGTTCACTACACAATGTTTCATGCAAAATATCCTAACTCTAGCCTTTGTAAATTTAGAGAAAATTATTTTTTAAGTTTTTACTATATACATAAGGAAAACCTATGGCCCCCGGGGCGGGGCTAATTTTGACACTGGATGCAAAATTTGAACAACTATGGTATAGTACCTATAAATGATATCATTCAACAAATATTGAAGCTCTAAGCCTTGTACCTTCAGACAATAAGATTTTTTGATCTTTTACTTTATGTATATATTGAAAATCAATGACCCCCGGGGCGGGGGCAATTTTGACACCAGGGCTATAATTTCAACAATCTTGGTATTATATGTACATATAGTGAAAATCAATGACCCCTGGGGCTGGGCCTATTTTGACCCCAGGGCTATAATTTGAACAATCTTGGTAGAGGTCTACCAGACAATGCCTTATGCAAAATATCTAAGCTCTAGGCCTTTTGGGTCTTTACAAGAAGATTTTTAAATTTATTCTTATAATTTCTTCTTATAATTTCCTTTGGTTGCCATGGCAACCAGATTTCTGCATGGAATGAAATTCTTTGAACAACTTTAGAAGCCCTTGCCCAAAGGATCAATCCTGCCAAGTTTAGTTGAAATTGGACTAGTGGTTTTTCACAAGAAGATTTTTTAAGTTCACTATATAATCTATATAACACACACGCACGCACGCACGCACGCACGCACGCACGCACACACACACACACACACACACACACACAGGTGAATCGCTATATGCCACCGCATCGCAAATGCTGCGGTGGCATAATTAGGCAAGGCAGAGTTACGGTTCTTGGGCACTGCACACGTACTCAATGAGATCTTTCTACCTACAAAGTTTCATGTTAATACCTCTTGTTGTTTCAAAGTTATGTCCCGGGCAAGAAAAGCGGATGGAAGGACGGAAGGACAGACGGAAGGACGGAAGGACAGACGGACGGACAAGGTGGCGACTATATGCTCCCCCGAAATTTTTCGGAGCATAAAAACAAAACACATTAAATCCTATTTCTTTGGCATATCAACACAAAAGGTTAAAGTGAGTAACCAAAAAAGGTGTTTCAAAAAGCCACCTTCACTATATCAAACAGCAATTTGAAGCTTTTAAATTCCACTTGTTTTTTAAGTGACCCCCCCCCACCAAAACAAAAAAAATCATCAGGAAATCATGATTGATACCTTGACACTAGGAGGCATAATGCAACCCAATAATTGCCTCCACCCCTCCACATAAGCATATATATATTGTCACCTTAGTGCAGGTAGGAATAAGTTCTTCTAAATTAAATAGGAGTTAATCACTTATTGCACAAAGGTAACGATATGCCACATATGATTTCATTATCCCATACATTTTTTGTGACATTTACCTTGACAATAGAAGGCCCAAAAGTAATCTGACATAAGTGAGTTAACTATATACAGTATGAGTTCTGAAAATCGAGCACTTGTGGGACAAGCCAAATTATTCAGAATTTGGAAGTTTTTGGAATACATTCAATTATCTGAACCAATAGTAACATTAAACATT
>NW_026864657.1:0-16565 GCF_026571515.1 Ruditapes philippinarum | reverse complement strand
GTTTACATTTTTGATTAAGATTATCCCATATATCATTTAAACCAAAATTATACAATTATAGCCTTTTTATAGAGAGAGTCCAATTTTGATCATTACTACTCTTACACTCAATAGAAAATAACGTATACATAAATGAATCTGCATTTGATATAAATTTAGTGTTATATTTTAGAGATTTTTCCTGGCAAATAACTGATGAGGGGAATCTTCCTAATTCACCTAAAACAGCGTAATTTGGAGTCTGCGATTGCCCACCAAATATGGCTTGTAAAATTTTATGTAAATCTTATCAAACTCTTAAGGACAATATATTCCCCATACCTCCGCAGAATAAAGCAGAATTGGTGCAACTAGGGAATCAAACAGTTTTAGCTTCGTTATAATATTGACATGTATTCTTGTAAAAAGACTTAACAAATTTTACATTGCCTTAACGCATTTACACACACACCTTTTACACCATCCCCCTTTTTGTTGTCTCAAATAGTGAAAAAAATCCTCATTTAGGTATCCAACACTTGTTTTTGTTTGAGATATATTGTTTGAAAAAGTGAGCACTTTTTGGCACCGCTCCCTATCCAAAAGATACATCAAGTGGCTGTCAGAAGAGGGATGTACTCCTATGTGTTTGATAGTTTGAAGGCCAGCCCCCTCCTCGCCAAGAAAATTTTGGACTTGTGAGAGGCTAAAAATGACTCCAGGTCGATCATATGGTAACGTGTAACCAACGCTGAAAAGCATTTGACTCAATCGCAATCCATTGAGAAGTTGCAGCACTTTGAAATCAATTTTGATGGAACAAATCAACGCACAATAGTGATGTTTAGCAATTCTGAGATGTCCCCTCGTTGACCGCCTGTTAACGGTTTTCATAAAAACAAATTTTGGTCTTCTGTATATTGATGTTTTCTTATATTGATATACATAGTTTAAGTGATTCTGTAAACTATTAGGATCGGTAGAAAATACAACCATATCATTTGCAAAAAGCAACATAAATACACATAATTTGTAAAGATCATAATCTGTTAAACTATTAAGATCAATGTTTTTGCATCATTTATGAAGAGTATAAACATTATCGGTGAGAGTGGCTCCGCTTGTTTCAATCCAATAATTATATAAAAAAAAATTGAAAATGTACAAGCATTTTTAACACATTACGAAACTTTTTTCATATATTGCTTTTATCACATTCACCATTTTACTGCCCATTCCCTCTTTTAACAACTTAACAAACAATTTAGCTCTATTAACTGTATCAAGGCTTTTTCTTAGTCTATAAAAGCGCAATACTATTACTTATTACTTTGTATCATGTAACTTGTTTTGGATAATACAATGTATTAAAATATACAATCGGTTGTGCTTTTTTATCTCTGAAACCCAACTGATTTTCATAAAATATCTTTTGTTTTGCATCATTTATTCATTCTTTTTTTATAACAATCGAAAAAAATTAGCTAAGCTATTTACAAGAGTAATATCCTGTAATTACTTGGATCGCATTTATCACCCTTTTTGTTGATTGGGACAATTATCCCTTTGGTCCCAGACTCAGGATAAGCATCAAAGATGATGTTAAATAATATCACTAGTACGGTGTGATGAAATCTTTAGCGTCGATAAAAAAATCGGCCACAATTTTATCCGTTTATGCAGCTTTATTTCTGTTGTATGAAGACATCGCTTTTAGGATTTCTTCTTCTGTGATTTTTGAATCTAAAATATGTATCAGAAATTTCACCTAAGTTTACTTCTTAATCATTGATTTCTGTATTTCCTGGCATGTTAGCAAAATGATTAACAAAATCATCTTTAAAAAACATCACAGTTTGTACTCTCAGTCTTCCTTCGGCATTTTATAATTTTCTGCCAAAATTTACGACCTGATCTTTTACTTAAATCAGATTTTTTTTCAGTAGTGAAAATGTTTAAGTTAGTTTTATGTTTGATTCTATTATATTTGCTTTTTAATCCTAAAAAAAGTTTTCTGTTTCTTGTCGCTTCATAGAAAAGTGTTTATAATGCCTACTTTCCTTATTAAACCTACAATCTCTACCTTGTTTGGCCACTAACCTCTCTAAGCAGATTATATTTGAAGCTGGTTACGTTGAAAGACTCCTTAAAGCGGATTGGTTCCTTTTAAAATTTATTACTTTATTACCGTGTATTATAAGTATTATATTGGATTGTGGTATTGATAGATCAAAGTTGTTATTATGTTATATAAGAGAATGCGGCTTGTCTGTGTCCGGTAAATGAAGTTGCCAGAGCCTGTCACAGCTGTACATGTATACATTATCTCGGCCGTGCTTTTGAGCTACACAACCCATCCGGACGGTCAAGTACAATGCTAAATCTGTGTACAAGATTGGGAGGATGGCACCAGAATGAAGGAAATCACGTGCATTGGCAGATAACTTTTTATATAACATGTACTCTTAGAAAAATAAAGCATAATCATTAGTACAAAAAAGTAAATGAAAAAAAAAAAAATATTTGTAATTGTATTGTGATGTCATTGTAAACTTCTGCATGATTTTTTTGTGTGTAAAAACAAGAAGGAATATCTCTTAAATTGACAATCATTTTTAACAGTATAACCTCCTGAAACGGCACAACTTAGCAGTGAGAACATAAATATCAACCTTCACCCTAAAACAATTTGAGCGGTAAACGAAAATGATATCACATTTCTCTTCCTTTTAACGAATGGGCCCAGCCAATCTTCATATGTTTAACTTGGTATTAAAAATAGCCAAAACATTCATCAAAAAATGTATGCCTTTGTAAAAATGACCGACCTCTTTATTGAAATATTAAAGGGATATTGTATCAAAGATGTCGCATATCTGAAACTGAAACTTGACAGGTAAGCTGTAAATGGGTTAAATGTTGTCATTGATATTTGTAGCTGTTTGTGTAACAAATATCGTATCCTCTTAAATCTTATAAAGCATGCGATATACCTGCGGCAAAAATTTTCCATTGTTTAAAAAAAATGAATATTTTATGAAAAGTATTTTGTTCCGGGTAGCATTTTATTATGTTTACATACAATATTCATGGATATTTTTTATTTAACAACGCTTTCGATGATTGACCACAATATACTAAAGCTGAACCCCCAAGATGAGTAAAACTATTTAGATAAAATAAAACTTGAGATAAATGTACTAAGATTTTAAGAAATGTTTACAGATTCAAAATTCTAGTAAAAATTTACATGTTATGTGCAATTTTTGTCCGAATTTTTCAGTATGAATAACTATATTTCTACTGCGTTACTATTGCAATAATGGCTATGTTTGCATATTTTGACCTTTTTTTAGTAATAAATATAGGTTGTAAGTGCAATTGAAAATATGTCAATTGCATTCTTTTCGTAACTTTACAATATTATACTGTTAAATAGATTAATAACTTTCATGAAAATTAGCATGAATCGGTTTTGCTGCTTTTATACATTTCACGTTATCTATTTTACCGTTCAAATATAGTACAGCATATATTCTACTTTTTAGCAAACGGGGCACAGCGTTGAAATGCAAAAAAGCATAATTTCAAGCAGCTTATCAATTTAATAGATTGAAGTTTTATAGTAGACAAATAGAGTAATGTTTATAATGGGATATCATTTTTACACATAGTTAGATACAAAAATGTTACTTCCTGCATACTGCAAACACCACAATGACGAGGTGAATAAAAACAGTTTAGTGTCAGTTACAACATTTTATCCAAAAAGGTTATAGGCCCCAGACAATAAATATTTCCTCACATATTTGTTTTATATTTTTGAGAAAATGGTTTTAAAGCATGCTAGATGTGTATCACTTTATCGAAGAAAATAGCACTGACTGTGAAATAATTTGCTATAAAAGGATCACAAAAGTAGTATTGTGACTTCTTTACAATATATTAAATCACTTTAACCCTACTAATCCCAATAAGGCAACAGAAGGAAACGATGGTCATGGTAGTTGACCAATGAGTAAATTTAGGAAACATTAACAGGACAATATAAATACAAATGGCGCCCAATTGGGGAAGGCATCAGTAGATCAAAATGTAAATAAACTTTGACTTTTAACATATATATGAACTGACATATTATACATTTGATGTTGTCTTTATTGTGAATAGATAGATATACTGTATATTGACAGCAACACAAATGAATCTTTATAAAAAAATACACATGTACACTAAAACAGCTTTTTAAGCAATGATTATTTAGCAGTGTACGTGGAGCTAGGTATTAGTAGTCATTCAACGAGTTATGTTGAGCCGAAGTCAACCGAAATCAACTACATTCCGTTTCTATCAAATAAACAAGGACGGGCCGCATTCCTTTACAAAATATTCAATTTCTGCTGAATGAAATAGAAAACTTTAACGGTTGTACACTTTCCGTTGCTAGTAATGCAATATCGTGACATAAACTCTAAAGTCAAGACGCAGGGAAAATTTAAGTAAAAGTGCAACAATATTTCATTTAGTGTACAAGATAAATCATTTTAAAACTTTCGTATAAAAAAGGTTTTGTTTGCTAGGGCTTTCGTGTCAGTGCATTTAACATTCTAAAAGATAATGGATGCTGTTTTTCAAACCTTGGTTATGATGTTTTTATTGAATGGTCTTCAGTTATGTTTAGGTAAGCTATATTATAAGTTACTTTTATAAACCGTTGTTTACAGTTTAAGCATGACGTACACGTCCGTTTTTTAGTACACTTTCTTTTCTATATTTTTTCTTACTTTAAGATGAATAGTATATCTGTCGAAGCAGACGTATGTGCTTAATATTTACATAGTATTCATCCATGAATGCGTGAACTGTTTGAGCGCTGACCCTAGTCGTGCGTCCGAAAGCAATTTCATTTTTACTTTGTGACTTTTGAACTGATTGCAAGGTTGCGAACACACGTGAATATTTAGGTATCGTATACAGTCAATACACATGGTAATAATTTTTACTCGAGTAAATTTTTTTCATCAATAAATTTGCTGTTACTTGGTGATTATTTTTGAGATATGGGTGGGTGTATGGGTACAGATAGATAGACAGACAGACAGACAGACAGACAGACAGATAGACAGATAGACAGATAGATAGATAGATAGATAGATAGATAGATAGATAGATAGATAGATAGATAGATAGATAGATAGATAGATAGATAGATAAAGTAACTCTCTATACAAACTAAACTAAATAAGGTTTAGTCTCTTGAGCCAAGGTAAAAATTATGTTATATTTTCGAGCCTTGAAAATTTTTCAGCACGACATTATTGTTGTGTATACATGTTATGTGGTTCTTTTAGTTTCTTCTTTTTGGCTCTTTTCAAATTTGGTGGTTTCAGTATTCCTACTTAGGTACTGTATAATCGCCCTTAGGATATGTCGCCTGCTTTGTTTTTTGACGTCTAAACTGTGATATACAAGCTTCATTACCTCAGATCCCCTTTCAAAATTCCATTTTATTTAGTTCAGCCAATTGTTTTCTCGTTTAGGGCACACGCATTCTTTTACTTGCCGACCATACGCCGCTTTTCATGGAATGACACTACTGTGTCACATTGAAGTTTCCATGATAATCACCGTATCAACACATCTGCGGATGTTTCAAAATTCAAAATTTTATCATTTCCGTGTTAAATGTTGAATTCTTCTTAAGCCGGTGCTAGGGGGCCTGGACGGTAACTTGACCAGTACCGTACATGACCAGACTCACTCAAACCGAGCCTGCAACATTTTCAATTTTGTCGTGTTGGACTTTCTTTAGGAATTCTGTTTTTCTCTATTTTAGAACAAATCATTTTTATTTGTGATGACCGAACATTATTTTTCAAGACCTGAGTTAAATCATTATACGAGACACAGCAGGCATAGTCAAAGTGAAATTGACAAGCAGTTTGTTGGTATGCTGTGTAAGACAATGTTGCTTACGGTAAAGGAATTTTAACCCGGTGTTAGCCTTCTGAATAACTGAGTATGCCATGGAACTAAAGGACAGGTACTGATCAATAGTTATCACAAGGTGCTTCATGGACGCTTCTATTGCAGTACCGTTACAAGATATATTTAATTTTGAAAGTGACCTGAGTTTTTGTTTAGACCCAAACGAAATGTTCTCATTTTATCTGAGTGCAACGATCGGTAACTTATGATCAATTAACCATTGACTTACTGAAGACAAATTTTCAGATACAGAAGTTTTTACCTCGAATAAATTTTTTCCAGAAACAAGTATTCCAGTGTCATAAGCATATAACATCAGTCTATATAAAACTACCGCTGACATGCCATTAACGTAAATTAAAAACCGGAGGGGCCCATGGATTGAACCTGGGGAACACCACATGTAAAACTTGAAGTAGAAGAAAAAATACCTGTATCTGTATTCAGGTACTTCCTTATGTGACCAGTCTGACGTAGTTGTCCGAAGAAATAAAAAAAAAACGCATAATATTTCTTTTTTTTATGCTTTTCAGTGGATTACTGATTAATCCGTGAAAATTATATTTGATAATTTCACAGTGAAAATTATCAAAATATAATTTCACACTTTTCAATGACGAAACTACTTTTTTAAGATTTTCCCCATGTGGTACCTCAATTTTATTTTTGCTGACAATTCTGACAATGTCAGACTTTTTAAAGAAAAAGCAAAGCTGAAATTGATAAATAACTTAAATGTCAAAAGTAATAAAAAGAAGAAAACTTACTTCTATTCAATCAAAGTCCAATCACCAAATTTCGTCTCTAAATTTTTTTGTTTTCATTTTTACAGTCTGAAAAATACAGTCCTTCCACATGCAAAACTGCTCTTGATGACATTCGGGCATATTAAAGTATCCTACGAGCAATAACTGTCGTATGCTTTATGAAAAATTGAAAAGCAATGACATCCATCACTCGAAGAACAATTTAAAACAACCCAGCGTTCTTGAGCCAGCTACCAAGTTTTCCATTTTCATAGCTGCTTTTTTGAATGTTGTCACATCTGATAACACTTAGTTTTTGTCTGTTGCAATCCTAAAATAAGTTTTCTTTCTTTTAGAAAGGTGTATGACTAACAAATCTAATGATATTCCTCTGAATCAAACACAATTATTTTCCTCCCGTGAAATACACAACTGCCGCTTACATTTTACAAAGCTAGGTTTAAAATAAATTTACAGTAAGTAACAGCAATATGGATGGATGGTTGGAGTTTTTCTCCTACAAGAATTGTTTGTTTTTATTATTAAAACAAGCGATCATTCATATTTTTTAATAAAATGAATAATATTACCGTCATTTAACGTCGATTGTCGGACTTATTTTTCAGCTCAAGACTACTTGTTTTTAATGAGAAATTCCGACTAAATAGGGCTCTCAATGGGGAAAACAGATTTTAATATTAACGATAATATTATGGAAAGTTCGTTTTAACTTGTTTTTAAGCATAAAATAAAAAGAAAAAATGTGTGTTTGTTTTGTAAGATGTAATTTTATTTCATCTCGTGAGCTACGCCACCCGTGAGAATACTGTTTTTAAAGCCCACTCGATGAAATAAAATTTCATCTTACACACAAATAAACAAATATCCTCTATATGTTTTGGTTCTTAACCTGATACGATAAATCATGTGTCCTACATTATGAATTGTGTCGTCTAAAGAAACTAGAACTCCGCGAGTCGGATGTGTCGCCTTTGTGAACAATGTAGTTTAGGGGAAATGGCCAGGACAAAAATGAAATATGAAAAATAACAAAGGGCAATAACTAAAAAAGTAATACGTGCAGAGCAGCAGTTTCTGTACACTGCACTTCTTATCAAATTCTATGATGTTTCAAGTCCATAGCTTTCATACTTGAGGAGAAATGACCAGGACAAAAATAAAGTAAGAAAATCAACAAAGGGCAATAACTCAAAAATAAGAAATGCAGAGTATCAGTTCTTATGCACTGCACATCCTATGAAGTTTCAAGTCCATGGCTTTTATACATTAGGAGAAATGGCCCAGACAAAAATAAAGTATGAAAATTAACAAAGGGCAATAACTCAAAAATTAGGAAGTGCAGAGTACTGGTTCTTGTGCACTGCATTTCTTCTTAATGAGATCTATCATCCTATGAAGTTTCAAGTCCATAGCTTTTTTAGTTGAAGAGAAATGGCCCGGACAAAATTATATAAAAAGTATAAAAATTAACAAAGGGCAATAACTCCAAAAATAAGAACTGCAGAGTACCGGTCCTTGTGCACTGCACTTCGGGTTATTGAAAGAAGCATGCATACCAAGTTTGAAGTCAATCAGACTTATAGTGACTAAGTTATGCTCCGGACAAGCTTTAGGGGACGCCGACGCCGACAACGACAACGACGCCGACACAGACGCCGCCGCCGCCGACACCGCCGACAAAAGTAACCCCTATATGTCACCTTTTCAAGGCGACACAATAAAAATTACCTGATTATGACGGTTGGCTGTTCATCTCGATGTATTTGTTGCTAAATATGTCATAGATGAATTTAAATTGAAGATTTATTTTTGCACACGTCATTTCACTCTGATCAAAAGATGTTTTCGTGTCTATTGTTGCGCATTATATATGTTTGCCCGCGAGTATTAATTACTTAACCGTTTTGGTCTGACTACGATAAACAAATGCACATGCAAATTTTATAAGTAGAGTACTGTGACTGAGACCGCGGATGTTAAATCATGGTTTTCTTAAGAATGCGCCACAGATATAATGTCCGCAGAAATAAAAACATGCCAAAATTAAACAAAAATTATATCAAATTCCTCTTCCTTTTACTGAATACTGGGAAACGGTCATCTTTACTTTAATTAAAGGCAGATCTAGTTGAATAAACTATTTTTTTATCTTTGTTTATCCAGCTGTCAACAACAGTCGCAAATTTATATGAAATCAGTGTACCTGAAGATCCATGCCATTCGTTCATGGTACTGTTTGCTTTTCAGGAAATAAATATTATTTTTTGTAAAGCTGATAATTGCTTTTGACAAAATTAGAGGATTGAGTCAATTTATAATATTAAAGGGTTGTTAGGGGTAAACGAACTCCACTGAGGTCCATACGCCTAAAACCGTAGAAAATAAGTTTCATACATAGATCAGTTCAGGCACTAAAAGATGGTGTGGTTTTGCATCATTTAGTAACAAGGAAGTACTTCAACGCATTCCTTCTAACAACATATTTAATTTCTGTTGAAGTAGAAAACTACTACTTAATCGTTTCATCTGTTGAACTGTTTCCGTTGTTAGTGATGTAGTGTTGTAATATATAATCTAAATTCAAGTAATTATGCTTGACGCAGGGGAAATTAAACGAGAATAGGTACACTATTTCAGTTTAGTACAAAAGATATGTCAGTTAAAATTTTTCGTTAGACAAGTTGGTTTTGTTTGCTTAGGGGTTTCATTTTATTGCATTTAACATTCTAAAAAATAATAGAGCCTGTTCTTCAAACCTTGGTTATGATGTTTTCATTGAATGGTCTTCATTTCTGTTTAAATAAGGTTTATTATAAGTCACTCTTATGAACCTGTGTTTAGAGTTTGTACATGACGTACATCTCTTTTTAGTTCAGTTTTCTTACTTTTCGATATAGTTTTGCTTTCCGTCCAAAAGAAAATTGTCATTTTACTTTGTGTCTTTTGAACTGATTGCAAGGCGTTCAACCAACAGGACTATTTCGGTACCGTACAGGACAGAACAGAAAATATTTCTATATAATTTTGTTTATAGTACATCATCACTGCAATATAAATACACACATTTAAAAGATAAAACGTTTCTATTTAACAAAAAAATATAGGATTTACTTTAAAGTATTGAATTTCATGTAAAGCCAGAGAATGAACAATTATGGATTAAGAGAATATCATTGACACTTATAAAACAGTTTGCTAAGCAGAGTATAAACATATTTGATACAACAAATCAATTGAATTTTGAGTATAAATTTGTAACAAAATATGGCAAGGCAGTCGGAAGGACAGCTTAACCCCCCTGAGCAGTGAACATAGATATGTACTTTTTGACCTTTTACCAACAATGACATTGATGCTGTGCTATGCATATCATAAGCACATTGTCTCACGATAGTGATTATTTGTGCCAATTTATTTAAAACCTTCCATAAAGTCAAACTATTATGGGGAACATATAACATTGACCTTGGGGTAACAACCTGAATGTTGAGCTCTGCAGATTGTGTCATGGTGGGGATCGTTCGTCCCAAGTAATGTTACAACATTTGAATTGTCAAAAAATTATACAGCGGACTTGAAAATATATTTGACCCTTGAGTGTGACCCTGACCTTAAGTGTCATAATGGTAATCATTTCTGCCAAGTAATCTTAAAAAACATTGCAGCTGTTTAAATGTTATGGAGCGGACACTAAGTGTGACATTGACCTTTGAGATAGCAACCCAATTGTTGCAGTCTGCACATTGTCTTATCATGAAGATAATTTGTGCAAAGTTATTAAAAAAATTAGCGGTTTAAGACATGAGATTTTGACTTTTTGTCATGAAATGAAGACTTTTAACATTTGACCTTTAAGTGTGACATTGACCTTTGGGTAGGAACCCAATCATTGCGCTGTGCACATCGTCTCATTAAGGTGATCACTTGTGCAAAATTATTTTAAAATATTTTAAGCAGTTTAAGATTTTGGAGCGGACACGAAAATGTAGATTTTTTATCATGATTTTTTTTTTTACATTTGACCTTTTAGTGTGATCTTGACCTTGGGGGTAGGAACCCAATCATTGTGCTCTGCACTCGTTATGGTGATCACTTTTGCAAAATTATTTCAAAAAAATTAAGAGGTTAAACATTTTCGGAGCGGACACGAAAGTGTTACGGAGGGACAGACGGACGGACTGACAAGCGGAGGCCATTCCTATAATCCCCTTTCGCTGTTTTTTCTTCAGCGGTAATCAGCAAGAAAAAACATTTTTTTTCCTTTTTATTGACCACAGGGAGAGGTTGATCTGTTATTTTAGAACGGCTTAATTAAAACTATATTTTGTTTTTACGGTAAAAAACAAGGCAGCGAAAAAGCATTAACTAAAGGCTGATCTAGTTGAATAAAATTCTTTTGAACCTTGTTTATCCAGCTGTCGGCATCAGCCGCAAATTAATATGAAATCAGTGCACCTGAAGATTCGTGTCGTCCGATCATGGTACTGTTTGCTTTTCAGTCAATGAACGTTTTCATTTTCGTAAACATGATACTTGCTTTTGTCTAGATTAGAAGATAAGGTCGTCACTTTATAACATTTAAGGGTTTACAGGGTTAAAGGAACTCCACTGAGGTCCTTACGCCTAAAACCATCATTAGACATTAAAGTTCCGACATAGATCAATTCATTCACTACAAATCGGAAAATATGCAAACAATGAATTGAAAAATCATGCTCAGAAAATAAATTGAAATTCGTAATTTAATGTGCAATTACAAGTCTGATTTGAATGAAAAGCGTTGTAACGTGTTTATATTTTTTTATTGTCTTTATTCAATATTAGAATGCTTATTCTTGGAGAAAAAAGTGTGAGCAATTTGCACGAAAGGCATTGGTCTAGACCTTCACCTCATGGAAAATAAACCTCGGAAGATTATTTCCAGTCCCGTCATGTCCAAAAGAAGAAAAAAAAGCGGAATCATTGGAGTCCCTTTATAACGTGTTATCTTACGAATGTAGTCAATCTTCATACATTCAACTTGGTATTGTATAGTAAAAATTGTCATCAAAATTATATGCCTTTGTGCAGATAACCAACTTAACATTGTATTATTTAAGGGATATTAAATCCAGAATGTTGCATATCTGAAACTTAAATTTGACACGCATTCGTTACGTTATAAGTTGTAAATGGGTTAAATGTTGTCAAATGTAGCGTGATGAAAGTACTTGTTTGTTTAACAAATATCGTATCCCCTTTAATCTTATAATGCTGGTTGTATATCTGCGGCAAAAATATTGTTTGACATACAAATAAAGAATACTTTTGAAATGCTTGTAAATTGAGAATAAAACTTCTTGTAAATTGACTTAAACTGAATAATTGCTTAACAGATAAAACCATGCTTAAAACAGAAAAAGTTTTTTGTTCCAGAAAACATTTTATTGTGTTTACGTACAAAGATTCATAGAGACATATGTATTTATTAACGCTTTCGAGGATCAACGACGATATTTTAGAAGCAACATTATTTTGCATTTGATAAATTTCATAAAAATGTCATATATGGTCCTGCTATATACCCTTAATTACATTTCATTTTATCTATTGTATTGTAACTATTGAAACTATAGGACCCAGGCACTATTAAATATTACCTCCTAAATAAGAAGCTTACAACAATGTAAATAAAGTAAGATTTTAACTTCTATAGAAAAGTATCCTAACTCTACTAATTCCGATTAGGAAACAGAAGTAAACGATTGTTTCTTTTAAATGAATAATGTACGGAAGCGTCTACTGGTGCCAATTTAATATGTTCGGTAAAAAATGATAAATCCTATGTAGCCTAATTAAGAGTTTATAAAACCTATGTAGGACTTTATAAGTCCGTAACCTATGTGTTATTTATGTACTGTTACTCACAAACCTATATGTTAATATCACCACCCACCGTTAAATACTGTAACTCTCGGCTAGCGCTTCGAGTAAAAGTATTTTCATCGGGATGAATTGTTTTACTGTCTCTCACAAAACTATGTTTATTTATATAATATCATCCTTAAGTAAAATACCGTTACTCTCAGCTAACGCCTCGGGTATCAGTATTTTGCTTGGGATGATATTTTACCATTAATCACAGACCTATGTGTTATTTATATGTATAATATATCCCCGTTAGCCAGGCAATCTACAAGTATATTAAATGTACAAAATCAAATTATACCTGGTCCAATATTAATAAACGTTTTCTGTTTGTAAAAATAAATTTGTTTTCAGGAAGTAAGGTCATCATACGACTATTTAACTCGACATTATGGTTTTAATTGCAAATAACACTATTTGTCATCGAATGCATGTTTAAATCTCTTGTTTCCGAGAATAACGTCATTATGAAATTAGATTGTTTATCAGTAAAATTTAAAGATTTTGTCAATATCGTATCCATTTAGTGTTTTTTTTTTCAGGTATAGAGTGGACAAATACCAAAACCTAATAGTGTTATTAGTAATATATATGCTCTTTATACGGAATGTGTACCGTGTGTTCCTGGTATGGTTTTATATCGCTCTGTCCAAACAATAGATGGTTATCTATTTAGAAAGTAAGAGGGGCTTTAAATAGTTGAGTAGTATAGAAATGATGAAGCATAAAGGCACCAAGACGTCAAAGGGCACTAATGATGCTAAAAGTCGTTTTCATGGAATCGAGACTGTCTCTGGAAGTGAAAAAATGTCACCTTTTCCTAAAGGTCTGAGAGAGGATCAACAACAGTCGCAGACCGGTTTAATGAACTTGAGGACGTCTCTAGAAGTCATTAATGATGTTATCTCCATTGGAACCAAATATTCCTGAAGGTCTGAGAGAGGGTCAAAAACGGTCGCAGACCGGTTTAATGGTCTCGGGGACGTCCTTAGAAGTAAAAATGTCATTATCTCCATTGGTACCAAAATGCCTGCAAGTCTGGTCTAATTGCTGTATTTTGCAGAAACACTATAAACATCCAATCTTGTCGACAATTTTAAATGAAAGAAATATATCAGAAACGAGATAATGGACGACAAAAATATGTTTTAAGGTTTGACTTAACAATTTAATTCTAATGATTTGCATTACACTCCGCTTTATTAAATACATAATCCAGCCACTGAGTGGTATATCCTGCTTTCCTTCCAAAATAAAATTCATTTGTAATTCTATGGAGATGCGTATTACATATAAAAAACGATTAGGTATATGTGGTAATCGAATACTTTAACGGTTTTTAACAAAAAGTAAGTTGTTAAACAACAAAACATTAATAAAAAAAAAACATTGACGTATGCTATCAGATTTAAAGCTTACTTTGAGCAAGACTTCCAGTTTTTTACTTAAAAAAGAAAATACATATGAATTTTTCATACTTGAAAAAATAATTACAAAAAATAAAAAAAGGTGTGACTTTTGCATTTTATGTCTGTGGAGCAAAATATAAGTAAAACATGCTAAATACGAAACAGGAAAGATAATTGTTTTAGTGTCCCATTAAGATGATCATATATTAAGGGAGTTAGTTACCATGACAAATTTTATTGCTCTCCTGTAATATAGCTTTAATGATTATGACAGTTTCACTTAAAAAATGTATGGGCATATCAATTTTAATATCATTAGTACTGAGATCTAACATATTGAAAATAACAACACTTTTTTCTCATGTGATTGTTTGCATTAACAAATATTAATAAAAAAACATGAACAAGTAAATAACAGGAATCAATGACATGTACAACAGTGATGTTCAACAGTTTTATTCACTGTTGTTATTCTTTTAAGTGTAAGAAAAAAACAACTCAAATTTCAATAATAAACAAAAATCTTGTAAAATTTAACGTGGTAAACAGAAACGGACTATTTCCGTTTTGTGAAATATGATTTTCACTTTTGCGAACATAAACTAGTCCTGTAAAAAAGAAAAGTAAGTGTTAGCACACAATTGAAATGACTGTTTAAATGTCATGTATGTTCATTAGGCGTCACATGACAAGAGGGGTGTGAGGAGGTAAAATGAGGAAATGAGGAGCGTTGGGAAAGTAAATCAAGTAACTGTTGAGATAGAGATGAATAGCACATTTCAACAAGTTGGTTTACCAGTGCAAATACTATTTTAAATGGTAAACAATGTGTATACATTTATATCATTTCTATGTAGGTAGGGATATACAAATATTTAAAAACAAAACATTTTTTACAAATTGTGTTGTTTATATTGCACCATTAACTTAAAATGATCACAATATGCTCTTTGTGACATTTAATACCAGTTTTTTTTAAAATTAAAGTATAATATTATGCCTCTTATCGGGTTGGGCGGGATGGGTCTTGATGCAAAACAGTTGTAATTCGTACTAAATAAAGAAAGATATACAAATGTTTTACAACTAGGGAAATCCTATATTAAGACCAACTCATTACTAAGGCCACTTCGTATTAAAACCACGGGTGATTGGGATCTTGTTAGTGGGGTTCTACTGTAATCAGTCTACAAAGACACAGCGAAATCTTTCCATTGCAATGATTTTACATAACCGTTAGCTAAGTCATGTAATACTGGTAGCAAGACGTTTATACTTTTCATAATTTATGTAAATTTTTACGATAAGGAATAAATGGCATGGACTTATGATGGTACTGTAGTTTGACTACAGTTTGTTCGGGAAGATATAAAAATATAATAAAGTAACACTTTCTTATACACTAGCTATTTTTCTTTTCTTTTCTAAACTTCATCTTTATACAGATCTGACTCTTTAGAATAAAAGGAGATTTTAAAAAACTGAAACAGTTTAAAACAGAATATTTTTCGCTGCTTCTGATCATAGATTTTGATTTTAATTATACAAGTAATTCAACTTAAACACAAATAGATAAGTATCACCAAAATAAAATGAAAATAAAAAACAAGTGCACATTTTAGTGTTTCAATTTGTTTGTGCTTGATCTTCAGTAAAATGTTTTGTTGTTACAGAATTTTGTCAATATTCACGTCTCATGCTCATTTGCTTAATGTCACCCCATTCGTATCTGCAAGTGGTGGTGTCGGGAGCATAAAATTCTGTCAATCCGATTTTCCAAACTTCCATCAAGGGCAAAGAAACATTCAAATGTACTTTAAATTTATACACTTCTTTGTCAGTGAGGAACTTATCACTCCTGTTACTTTTAACATAAATATAACGATCCATAATATTTATTGAGATGTTTCACTAAAATCCTTTACCTCATGGACCTCTACGCAGCTGTTGAATGATTTTGAAAATCATGTCACTCAACTCAATATTGTACTTGCTTATTCCTTCTTCTCTTTTTAGATTTTCTCGAAGAACCATATACTGGTTTCGTTTTATTTATATTTTGCATCTCACTGGTATAAAACCGTTCAAGTCTTTAAATCTATATTAGGTATAACCTAATTTTCAATTTGTGCAGCCTTTTAAATATCTCTATAGTGAATTGGTCATTACCTTCTGGCAAAAACTTTTGGAAATATGCACTTCATCTTTATCTCCACAGTGACTTGTTTTGCCTTCTTAACACTCCTCATTCCCTCATTTACCTCCTTACACCCCTCTTGGTACTCCTACATTTTTATTGCTCCTCTTTGTTTTAAAATCAGTGTATATGATTTGTTTCTTATCTTTAAATGAGTTTATAATACACTTTTGAAACAATATTACATGTTTTGAATTATAGATTTCTTCTCCTTATTGATTAAATAGTATGCCATGATGGGTAATTAGTATTATATTTCAGTCAAAAACTCTGACTGATAATATTTGTCTTATGTGTCAGCTAAAAAGAGATATTCTA
>NW_026864656.1:0-62777 GCF_026571515.1 Ruditapes philippinarum | reverse complement strand
GAAAAAGAGAAAAAAAGTTTGAAACTCAGTTTAAACAAAAACACAGTTGAAATAAATAAGTAAAAAATTTTTCATAAAAATAAAATTTTCAAATGAAATAAAAAATTATTAAATTAAAACAATAATGAAAATTTTAGGGTAATAAAAAAGGGGGGTGAGGCTTTAAACAAAAACACATTTTAAAAAAATAAGTAAAAATGTATGGTGTAAAAATTTTATGAAATAAAAATGAAAAATAAAATAAAAAAATTTCAAATTTAAAAACACCATAATGTAATTTTATGAAAATATAAAAAAAGGGGTAAAATTAAATTGTTTCAAAAAAAGACCCCAAGGGGGTATAAAAATATGCCAAAAATTTTTTCGGGCATAAAAAAAAGAAAGATTTTTTTTCATTAAAAATATTTTAAATTGTTAGCTGCGGTGGGAAAAGTAATTTAACCCAAACTTGTAAAAAATTCCCCAAAACCCTTTGGCTAAATATTTTAAAAAATGGTTTTGTCAAATTTTTTCAAAAAAGGGACCAAAAAACCATTTTTTATTATTGGAAAATAAAATTTATTGCTAATTTAAAAAGGGAAAATATTATATTTTTTTTAAAACGGGCACCCCTTTGTAAAAAAAAATCATTTAAAGCCCTTTTCGGGTTTAAAAAAAGCGGTGATAAATTCTTTTTAAAAAATAGTTTAGACTTTTTTAAGGGGCTAAAACTTTTAAACTTTTCTTTAAATTTTCTTTAAATTAATCTCTTTATATAATTTTTTTAATTTCTATCCCAAGGGGGTTTGTTCTAAAAAAAACCCTTAATTGTTTAGTTTTCCCTTTTTAAAAGTTTTTTTTTCCACCCAATAAAAGGACAATATTTTTTTTTTTTGTATCTGAAGGGGTTTGAAAGATTAAGGTTTTGGTGGTTTGGTAATAAGATAACCCTTTTTTTGGTACCTCAAAATAAACCAATCGCAGGGTAAAAAACTCCCTATTCTAATCCCCATCCATAAAATTTTCCCATAAGATTTTGCATAAAAAATCTGAAAAATCCATAAAAACACCTTACCCCTATAATTTGTTTAAAATTGGCTCATCTAACAAAGTTTCACCTGTAAATAACGGCTCCCCAAGGTGTATAAAATGGCACCTTTGGAACAAGAAAGCAATAAAAATTTTTTACAGGAAGGGTTTTAGAAATGGCAAATTGACAAGGATATGGTTTAAACTGTGGTTCCCGATCCAAATATTTAACCAATTTTTTGTTTTGTTTTTAATGGCAGTTTTGGGAGATTATCCTGTTAAATAACCATAAATTTTTATCATTAAGGGCCAGGGTATGGAATAATTCGATTTCTTAATTTGCCAGCACCACTTTTTTCTTTACCAAAATCTTGCAAATGGCTGCTTCATTCCACAATAAACTGGGCCCTAAAAATAAAACAAAATTTAATAAAAATTAAAATTAAAAATATATTTTAAAAATCAAAAATTTTTGGTTTTGTAAATGCTGCTAATTGAAAAAAATCATAAAATAATATGCCAACCCTTTAAAAAAATTCTCTCAACAAAAAAAACCCCTTTGAATTCAAATTTTAAAGAAAATGTATCATGGGGAATTACCGAAAAACAACCCTCACAAAATCCCAGGATTTCACCCGGTAAAGGGGCCCGGGGGTTAACGCGTCGGAAAAAATCATCTAAAGATTGTACCAAAGGGGTTTAAAACCCCTGTGAGGGGAAAGCTTTGGGTTTCCTTGTGCAAAAATTTTATTCTCAATTGCTCGTACGGGGGTTGGGTTCCCGGGCCCATTTCGAAGTGGGGTCTAAAAAGCTTATTAGCTTCCAAACAAAAATCGAACTAAAATAAAATTCCCCTTTAAAAACCCAAATAGAGGTGACTGTTAGACCTAATATGGGAATGAAACTTTGGGTTTCCAAAAACATTTTTAAAACGGGGTTTGCAAAAAAATTCAAAAATTTTCCCATCCCCGAAAATTAAAAAAAATGAAACATTCATGACTTTTTTTTTTATTTTCCTTAAATCTAAAAAGACTAATTGTTATTTATTAAAACCCACTAAGATTACTTTAGAGAAAAAGTCGTTTTTTTTGCTTTTTTCTTCAGATTTCTCTGTTTTAAACAAAGGGGAGTTTTTTTTGGGAAAATTTCACATCCCTTTTTCACAAAAAAAGGGGAATTTTCCCCCCAAAAAACCAAAAAAACAATTCTAAAAAAGGGAAAATTTCGCAAATTTTAAAAATCTCAAATTTTTTAAAAGGGAAAAATAGTCGTACAAAAAATTAGCAAGGCCAGAAAATTTAAAGCACACACCTCCAAGGAAATTGAAAAATTTTCCTGAACAAAATTTGATATCATTTTTGAACTGGATAAAAAACGATGTTTAAAGGGAAATACTAAAAATGTTCCCTCCCCAAAAAGAAACTTTTTCATATAAAACCAAAATCCTTTTTTTTTCTATTTTTTCCCAAAAACCCACAGAAAAAAGGGTTTTTCCCCCCGTGCATAAAAAAACATATTTTTAAATTTAAAATTTAATGACAACGGGTTTAAAAAAAGGACATAATTATGGATTAAAAATTGAAAACTTTGATATTGGGTGCTATTGACTTAAAAGGAGTTGTTAAAATCATGTAATGTTATGGAATGGTTGTTTGCGGGAAATTCCTTTGATAATAATGTATAATTTTTGATCTTTATAAAAAAATTTAAAATGTTAAAATGATGAAAATTTTAATTCAAAAGTAATCAAAGGACAAAAAAAATAAGCATGTAGGCCCGGGTTTTTAAAAACAAGTGCAAAGTGAAAAAGTTTGCAATTTAAAAATGCGGGGAAATAAGAAAATTAAGGGGCTAAAATGTAAAGTAGTGAATAATATTTTGACAAATACAAAAAATGGTATATTACAGGACTGTTAAAGTTTAGAATTGGTTTAATAAGAAAAGAAAAAATTAACTTCATACTTTGTTTTTAAAAACTCAGGGGTTCCCTTGGTGGCCCAAACTGAAAAATTCATTTTGAGCAAGCAGGAAAAAATAAGAAAAAAAACGGGGCAAGGAAAAACGATAAAAAAACCTTTTTTTTTCATCTTTTTTCCAAATTACATCATAGGTTTTTTTTAATTTGTTATGAATCAAAAGGTTTTTTTTTTTTCTCATACAGATTTTTTCCAGGTTTTTTTCCCTTTATCAAGTTTTTTCAGTAAAGGTGAGAAATGACCCCTTTTTTGAAACCCCGTTAAAGTTTAAAAAAGAAAATCAACAGTTTTTATAAAATGATGAAATTTCGGGCTTTCCCATGCTGAACATGCAATTCAAACCTTTCTCTGAAATATAATTGCTTTGTTTATTTTAATACCCTTTTGTTTTTTTAAAGTAAAATTAAAATTCTCTGAGTGGGAAACTTCTAAAAATCTTTAAAAATTTAAGGGTATGTAAAAATATCAGACTGGGAAAGGGGTTTTTAAGGATATGGTATTTTCTTCTAGGCAGTATAAGTGAGTCCCCAACATGATCAGGGCAGTCTGACTCTGCTGTCAATTTAATGCAGTCTAGCTACACTGTAATGTTTTTCGTCTTATCTTGAAACCCCCTATTAAAGGAGGCAAACCTTATTGGCAAAGGTCAACCCATGCATGAACAACAAAAAAGGGGGAAATAAGTTTTATTTTATTTGAGACAATTTAATTTATCTTTCACATTTTACCATAAAAATTCTAATAAACCCCCCTCCCCTAAAAAAAGGCCCCCAGGCGCTTTAATAGGAAAAAACAATCTACTCATCAGTGTGGAAATCATAATTAAAGCCATAATTTTATTCAAATCATTAGAATCCATATATTTTTGGTAAACACAAAATATGTATAATATGAAATTTAAAAACCTTAACATTTTTTAATGTCATTACCCACTTGCTAACACTAAATGTATTACAGTGATTTTTTTTATTTAGGAAAAACTGTGTTGTAAATAATAGCCCCCCTTATGGAAAAATGTTTAGCCCCGGGCGTTATTAGGAAATTTACGGTAAGATATATCAAAAATTTACATTACTATAAATGAAAACAATGAATTTAACCTATTGAATAAGGGGAATAATGTAGATTTCAGTTAAAAAATATTTTTTTTTTTTTATAAAAAACATTAACTTGTTTTGGGGTCACGTAAAAAAATTATATGTTTTTAAAACGAACTTGATTTGAAAAATGCAGTTTGGACGTGCCCACCACATCGTTGACGGGTGACAACATTTATAAAATATTTTAACAAAAAACCAAGTAATTACAAAATCCAAGCCCGATGCATATTGACCCTTTCATCCTAAGTTTTACCTTGACTTGAAGGTGTAGATTGTTCTTGAAATTTTGACACATGAAAGGCTTCATAAAACCTTTAAAAAAGTCTTTCCCAAAGAAAAAAATCCTTTGAATTTTAAAAACCCCCCAGTAAACAAAATTAATGGGTTGGGTTTTTTGGTTTGTGAACTTTCTTAAAAACCTTTGGGAAAAAATTTTATCCCAAAACTTTTCCCCAATCTAAAAAACAATGAAAAAAGTTTAAACTGGAAAAAAATTTGCCCTTTTTCCCCCCAAAGAACATTTTTGGGAAAATTTTTTAAAAATTTTAAAATAAACATTAAATGAAATTGAATTTGAAGACTCGGGCTTTAATCCTTTGCTGTAAACCTTGACCTTTAAAATGGGCCCATATAAATAAATAAATTTAAACTGCGGTTTAACCTAGTGAAACAAAATATTTTGGGAAAACCCATTTTGCATGCAAAAATTTTTTGACCAATATAAATACCAGCTGCCCCACAAGTAAAAAAACTTTCAATCCATACTAAAAACTCTAAAACCTTCAAAGCCCTCCCGTCTTCTAATAATTACTTAGGTGAATAATGATTTGTGCTTTATTATTTTCAAAAATTTTGTGCACCCAACATAGGAAACTGGATTAAAAACACTAAACCCCCTCTCTAAACAAATGTAATGCCAATTGCCATAAGAAATAACTTAAAGTAGATTGGGTTTATAAAAGAACCCAATTCTTTTAAAAACAATATGGGGATCGGGGAAATCTCAGATAATCTTAAATTTTGCATTATCTGAATCCCAAAGGGAATAATTCCTGTAAAATATTTTTGTAAACGGTCTTTAAAAAAAATTTTCCCCAACCATTTTTCTTCCAGATTTTTAGATTTATTTCCACCTATTTTTTAAACTTCCCTCTGATTTTTTAATTTATGTTGTCAATTTTATCTTACTTATGAAACATGAGGAAGAACTATGGCATCTACCAAAAACTGCTTTCAAAAAAATTGATAAAGGTAGATAACTCAAAACATAATAAATAGAAAATATTTAATTTTGAAATTAAATGCAAGACACAAAATGCTACGGAAGTTGTATGAAGAATAATTGACTTTTTATAATAAAACTGTCCTTACATAGCAAAATGTTAACTAACTTTGAATACTTAATGCCATTTGTTTTTTTTAATAAATACTGTCTACCACTACATTCAAGGGGAAAGCAGCTGAACCTGCTTTCTTTCAATCAAACAGTTTACAGGAAAAAAATATTCAATTACCGTTTACTCACTGTAGATTAGTTTTTATGCATTTTATGACCATGCTTCGGAATATGATTCTGCTACTTTGACCTCTACCCCTTGAAAAGGTCATAACCTCAGTAACATTCATAATTATCTGAAGGTTGTCATCGCAAAGCAGCAACCATTTTAATTAGCTGCTGCATGTTTATATTTTAGTAATAAAGATCAACCAGATTATATGACCAAGTATAAATGGGTGTAAGGTTATATGACTACTAGTTGTGTGTCATATAGCACACAACTATTTACAATTCTCAGCCAATTTAAAGGCATAATATGCCTCAGAAACTAATAATTTTTACTTTTTTGAAAGGGCAAAAAGGTTTCAGAGCATGTTAGATCAGCTTGTAACCTGAAGATAGAAACATGAAATACAACATTACAAATGCCCGCAGTATTGAAAATTACAAATTAATTTATCCAAAAATAATAACATTTTTTATCTAAATGGTAAACCAATCTCAGTTAATTTTATGTTTGATTTGTTTCTTTTGATCACACCAGGCTTTTAAACTAACCATTTGAAACATTCCATTTAAGACTGTCCATTTAAAGGTATAGCATTTTGTTTTTTTCATAGAATATGTCATTACAGTCCCTCATAAATTTAACCTGTAAGACATTACAACAGACATGTCAGAATGGTCTAAGTTAAACAGACAGTGATAATACTGACATCAGTTTTCCCTGACAGTTAATTACCAAACCTGAAGTTAAACAATCATAAATCCAAGATCTCCCTGCAAATTAATATATTTTTTTCTGTCAGAAATCACCACAACCACACTTGTTAAAAAATCTTCATGAGAAAAACTTAGCACAGTTTGAAGCCATTTTTTTCTGTAAAATGCATGGGAGAATGATTTTCCAATGTTTTTATACCTGTAACAGAGGAAAAACATTCAACATAAGACTCCAGTACAACATATGATGTCTCTAAACAATCTACAGTGTTTTTTTTTACCAGGCCCCATTTATTTTTCAACAATTTTTGATTATGTAACGCTTCCCCTCCAGACAGACTGTTTTTTGAATGTTACAGAACATTGGCAATGATAGGCAGGTTATAAAGACAGTTAACCTGCTGTAATATGCGGCACCAGACAGGACATGCACCAAATACAATATATAACACACCTGTAATATGACCTATATACCCAGACAACAGTCAGGACATTACCTAGAAATTTGTTTCTGTTTGTTTCAAACTCTTAAATATATAAAAAAAACTTGTTACAGATACAAATTTCAATTTGATATACATGTATACACATATCATTTCTTACATTTAAATTTAATGTAGCAATAACCAATACCAATTCCAATGTTTTGAATGATTATTGCATTAATTTTCAAGGTCAATTAAGGTACAATATTAGATCATAAGGTACTAAGTAAAAAAGAGCTATTCACAGGGACCTGTGCAGACACCTGGATGTCCATCAAAGTCCCCAACAGTTTCAATCAGGAACTACAATATAATTGAATTTTCAAAGCAAATAATTACTCCATTATTTTTGGCCTATTTAATGTGCCTTGAATGTAGTTGGTCATACTAAAGCAGTTATACAATCAGCAACAAATTGAACATCAACATCCATTCATTATGCATGCTGAATATTTCCCTAACATCTGTGAATGAATAGAACTCTATTTCAAAAATACCAACAATTGAATTTTTAACAACCTGGCAGTTCTCTATCATAACATCTAGGTTTTTTTTGTTGTTGTTTTTTTTTTCAGGACATTCAATAACACAAGGGAGATAGTGAATTACAACCTGGTCCTACAAGCTGAGACTTAGTTTACAAAAAACTTGATATTCATTCAATCAAGAAAAAAACACACACTAAAAAAAAAACCCATTAAAAGTACATGAGGACATATTGATTATGTGTCTTTGCTATAAATTAGCATAAAAAACTAATTTCTAAGTTTTGTATCAACAGCTGCTTCTACTGTAGGTGTTGGCCTGACATGTGACTGGTTATGCACGAGAAACTTGGCCCGCACTACAAGTGCCTCGATACCATCTCCTTAATCAGACACGAGCTCACTAGCACTATCAAATAATGGCTGAATAATCATAGCCTACAAAAAAATATTTCCTGATAATACTACAAACAACTGGAATTCTTCGTGCACACCTGCAATGGCAGCCAGGATTAAAGAATTGCACAAAAAATGTTTTAATTTGTATCAATTAAGGCTGTGGTAGTATATATTAAAAACAGATTCATATCTTAAAAAATTGTGAAATTGAACACCTTCAAAAGTATAGAAAGGTGTTATTTATCTTGTAATAATTGTTCGATAAGGTATTATTATATAGAATAATAAGCTCTAATAAATAATTTTAATGTTTTCTAAAATTACAGACATTCATTCGGTATTTCAAAGATATTGTTGAATAATTAAATCATTGTAAGCGGTAATACTGGACAAGAATGACATTCCTCTTTTTATCACCGTAAATATAAAAATTTATTGTAATTATCTGTTACAGTACTAAAAAGGATAAAGGGAAATATAAGAAAAGACCAGGTGAAAAGAAATACTTTTTAGATATTAAAAGAAAAATATTAAAGTAAGAAAAATACAGAAGTACATAGTATTTATGTTTTTCCATTTTTTAACTAAAATGATTGTCCCTAAACTGCCATTAAATGCAGTGGTTTCATTTTTGCATAACATATGACTATAATGCAGATATAGCCTAACTGGAATTGTAAAGAAACATTGATGAGCCTAAATAAATTTATCACCCGGATAGCAGAATTTAATAATCTTACTGTGAATACCATATAGATTTTACTATCCTTAGTCCTACTAAATTCTTTCACAAATGACTGTTACACATCACAGTAAAAACTTGCACATTTGTCACTGACAACCACTGCTTCGACTTGCTCGAATTACAGAAATTTTTATATATTTTTTGTTAAGTGCTTAAAAGTCATTACTGATTTTCAATACTTTTTGGAACAGGTTAACTGACATCCTTAATAGAAATAGAGAGAAAAAACTGGAATGAAGGTTAATTGAGGAGACAGAGTAATCAAGTTTATTAATGTACCAGGTCTAGTGATCAAAACACTATCATACCAACAGCAAAATCGTGAAAAATGTTTGAACTGACATGAATGGGATGCCAAAAACTCTAGACAAATTCTTCACTTTCCAAGTAAAAGCCAAACTATGCAGACATCTCTTACGAATAATTCTTTATGTTGATATAAGCTGCGTTTTATGTTTTCAAATTAAACGCTTACAACATTTTTTTAAACCAAGTAGTTTCCAACCACGACAGGATGTAAATTTCAAGTAGTTTTAATATCATTCATAACATTTTGATGCATTCTTTCATGTTATCATATATCTTTAGGAGAAGAATAAAACTTGAAATATTACTCAAATACTTGTATTGGCATTTTCTACATTTTAATGAAATCAACTCAGTGCAAAAGATAAATTCATTGTCTAATTCTATTGTAATCATACTTATATTAAAGTATAAATCATTCTATTTCAAAATAAGATTCAAAGGATTCCTTACAAGCTTTGTACAGAATATTTTCAGAATATTGTATATTAAAATCTTACTTAGTGGCATTTGCAAATTCACATTGATAGCAAAGTACAAACAAGAGCCATGATTAGCAGGGACACTCTCAACTTTTTCAAGGTAAAGGTCATTGTTGAGTGAAGGTAAGAAATCAACTTTATCTACTTCTAGGTCGAGTCCAAAGGACTTTTTTGACCAAGTATGAAGACAAATTGTTCATAAATTAGACAGTAATAGCCAATTGTAGCGAAAGACATTTTATCTTGAATGTCAAATTCAATTATACATGTAAGTGAAGTTGACATTCAGTTTGGTCAACTTGAAGATCTTATCCAAAGAGTTGTTGAAGGCAATCCATTGAGAAATAAATAAAAAAATTGACCAACAGCAATGGTATTGGCAATGACAACATGACTGTAGCAATAGCACTTTTTTAAGAAGTCAAGCTCAAGAGTATTTACAAATACTTAAAAAAAAATTCATAGTTAATGCTATATTTAATATAGTATAAAAGGCTGTTATAAATAGACATCATTACTATAAACATAGTAATTGAAACTGCCATAAACAGATGTTGTTATTATCAGTCAGTTAAATAAAGCTTAACTTGAAATTGAAAAGATGACAGATTTTAATTTGTAAAAACATAATTTATATAATGATTTTTTTTCTTCTTCTTTTTAATAAATTACACTGTTTTAATGTCAAACTGCAATGGTTATGGAAATAAATCAGAAAGATCAGCACACAAAATTACCCGTCATGTGATACGCCATCTGAATACGATATGGAATAGCGGGCTCATAGTCGCCCCTGAAACGCAATATTTTAATGACACATCTGTGCTAGTGTATTACAAAACAATATTTCCCCAGCTACATAATAGAAGTTGTTATTACCTAAAGCTGCAGATTATGAGGGGACTGAAAAAATCTTAATATCGGAAATTTCAACATAACGGTAAAATGCTATCTAATTAACTTTTAGAAGAAAATAATGACAAATGCTTCACAAATGGCAAGTTTTTTTTTTAGTTTTTGCATATAATATTATTAGAAATCTGATACCCTTGAAGTGTGCACTTTTCATCTCTAGTAATGTAGGAAAGGTTTCATTTTTAAGTTGAATTTAATATTTATGAAATTATAAGAATGATTTAAAAAGCTATAAAGATGGAAGCCCTTGGTTAATTTATTGTAACATGCCACGCAAATTTCTTTTCAGACTTTCGCTATACATATTTTTTTTGGGAGGGTATTTTCGCACAAACATTCTCATTCTACGGTCCTGTTTTTATCAAATATTAAATGTCTTTTAAAAGTATACTGCAAGACTATAATTAATTTATATTTGAGCATTAATAACACCGCAATTAAAATAAGTGAGGATAATTTTGGAGACCATAAATATGATAACATAATTTTACATTAATAAATCATTAATGTTTAACATTATATCCCTTGAAAAATGCAGAATTAGAATTATCACATACTTATTACTTTTCTTAAGTATGTTTACAATATGTAATTTTAATGATGAATGGCATGTTACTATTTTTCAGCAAAATCAATTATCTCGCAAGCGATAAGCTATTAGCCAATTATGTAACAGTTAACTGTGACAAAGTAGCACAATTTTATACCACTAAATAATGTATGACAAGATTATATGTAATTTATAAAATAAGTTTAAAACATAGAGGAAAACATACAATTAAGACTTAAATTTGAAAAATGAGTAACACATTTTTGCAGGACTAAGAAAAATATAACTCTAATTAAAGAAGATGGGGAAGTGGAAGAGGGGACAGTGTCAATATTGATTCAAACCCCAATTATCTCAAACAACATGACTAAAGAATTCATCAATAGCTTTAGGTGAATAGAATACAATTCAATTAACTATGATTGACAGTTTTCTTAATTTAGTCGCGTTTTTCCTTGAATGACACATGCTGACCTCAGCGATGTAGTCACCGGGGTTGATATCATCTCAGCTAGTACATTCTCATGACATCTTGCTGCTTGGAAATACATGACTGATGGACTTAGAATTAGATCAGATACTGTACTGATGTGAGAAATAAAACAGGGTGATGGTGATAAACTTTTTGACTAATGTGTTAATACAGTCATATTTAGAACGGGGGGGGGGAATTATAAATAGAATTTTTATTCTACGTAATACTTAAAACAAGACCAATAAATCAATCAATCATCCTTTAATAGCTATTTAGTATGTTGTATTGGCACAAAGCAATAATCTAAAATATCTAGTACTCCAAGGTAAGTATTTTTAATTACCAAACCAGACAGAATAATATAGCTCAAATTACTTTCAAGAATTCTTTGCTGTTTCATTTTCTTCCATTTTTAGAACTATCTGAATGAATCAGAGCTAATTTTACAACAACTGTTGTCAACATTTATTCTAGAAATATTATCAGTACATTCTTTACATGAACAAGATTTCTTACTGTACAAGATAAATCTATGTATGACACCATCATACACTCCCCAATAAATCATTTTTCAATATTTCTGGTTAATCTTGTATTTCAAATGTAATAATTTCTTTTAATTTTGACAGAATTAAGGATTTCTTATGAACATATACCAATAATGTGTACAATGAAATTGGTATAAGTACATAATTATGACAACATATCAATGATATCATATGACTATACTTTGGGCTATGTTTGGAATACAAAATATCATTTTGGGATACTTTTCTTCAAACTAATTATCTTAAATGGACTTGTCCATCTTTCAATCTTGAATCAACCATTCATCATTTAAGGTAAAATCTCAATATACAATTATGACTGACTGTATAGTGAACAGTGAACAAAATTAGGGGATTTCACTGTAAAAATAACGATACTGAGACAAACCAACAGTATAGAGCCTGGTCAGACTGCACAGATATTACAAGCTTGGCCTCTATACTAGACTACTGGTTATAAAGGCTAATTACCTTTGGTTCAAGCAGGTTAAGGGCTAATTGGACCCTAATTGTTATCATCTAATAAATCTGACAGGCATGAACATAATTATACCTTTAATCATTAAAACCATATAACTGACAGATAAACATATACAAATATTCTAATGCATATTTGATTCATGATAAAATCTAATCATGCAGATAGTTTCATGGGATTTTTTTTGGGGTGACAATATTTAAAATTTTCAACCAATCAATACTTGAAGGGTTTAAATGATATTACCTTTCAGAACAAGTAGAAACACTTCAAATATGCTGCCGTAATCACAAAATGGAATAAACGGTTGCTCTGGATACTTTTTAGCTTCATACCTGAGTGACTGCACTTTGGTTCCATTCTGTTGGCTTCTCAATTTAAGTATAAAAGACCCTGTTTATCTTGAAATCCCTGGAAAATACACAAGATATATTTCTAAATGCTAAACTAGAAAAGTTCATTACTGATAGTCAGCAAGAAAAATTAACAGCCAGGCAAAGAGATAATTCCATTAACTTCCTAGGTAGAAGACAATTCAAGACACAGGGAAGGTATAATCAACAGGTACGTGAGTTCTACCACCTGTAATTACCTCTAATTATACACAATTTACCCTCTGGCTGCTTATCTGTCTTTTATGACAGGAAGTTTCCTAGTTCTTGTACTGAAACTAATCATAAAACACCATAAGTAATTTTGCAATAACTATAAAAAATTATTAAACGTAATTAATCAAATATCTGTTATAATGTTATTTTAAAAAGTATTTAAATAATTAATAGATGGTTGCCACTGCAATGCATGTTGCCAGGAAATGAGTCAATATTGTACTAAAAATTGTATTTTCAACACTACTTGGGTCATTAAGTGACTTTTACATAGCCATTTCGAAGCATAAGACCTGACACTATTGATCATATGATTACCTCTTTCGAACATTTAAAAGTAAACAAAAAATGAAAAGCTTTTTAGAGCATTTCTCAGGCATAATGGGCCTATAAAGAAATTTCATGTTTTAAGCTCCTATACTGACATGTTTGATAGTTCATGATATTCCCTGATTCCACGTAAATTAGATTACTTCTATATTTACCTTTTCATCTTCAATGATGGATTATCAAAAGACTAAACAATATATCCATGTTTCTTAGGTCTGTCTCTTTAATATGGCTATAAAACCTCTAACTGGATTGTGGTGAATTATTAGACCAAAGTGGAGATTATTGGAATCTGTTTGTATTATTTCCAGTGCTCTATAACTCTGTACCTGAGAATTACTTGTTTTCATTCCTGAAATTTACAACAAAACTACAAAGTATTTTCCATTTTGTAATAAAAGACCACACAGAGAGACAAAAAAAAAGTAACAGCAAAAAAGGGACTTCAGAAGCTATAAATACAGGGTATAAGCTTTCCTCAACTACACAAAAACCTTATAAAACATATTCTCAGTTTTTTCCCTTCTCCAAAATGAAAGTCATCAATAATTCCCGTATGAAATTTTATAATAATGATTGATGGACATGAATCTTACAGAATTATCTGTTATTAAACACCAAATTGTACATGCTGCCAGACTTAAACTTCTGGAGACAGACCTTGCTAATTAATAACATAAACATCTCCACTTCAAGACAGGACTCAAAGACCAATATTGGATGAAGTGTGTAATTTGGTATTTAAATTCCAGGCAAAATGACACTGTCTGATTAATGAGCCATCTTCAAATAGTGCCAACATAGCATCAGTATCTTAATCAAAGTCTGCTAGCAAGTTATTTTAACTATTCAAGAAGAGAGAATGGGAGTTAATTTTAAAAGATTAATTGGTCATATTTATTTTGTATCATTGAAAATTGGAGAAGAAAAAATATCATGTTTGTATTAAAGAAATTTTACAATGTGTATCAACAAAACATAGTTTGAAATAAAGAATATTGTTTATATTCAAAGTGCTTGCCATTCCTTTATTCACACAGATAATTTAAAAATTTGTTTTTTGGTTGGGTTTTATGTCCCACCGTGTCGGTCATTTAGTAGAGGTCATTTGGCAAAATTAAATTTTAAGGCAAAATTAAAACTGTTCAATAGCATTTCTTTAAACTTGGCATGTTTTACAGAAACATTCTAAACGAAAATAAAATTGGGGTCACCGTTCTCATATTATAGTTATCTGCCCTTGAGTTGGACTTTTTCGTTAAATTCACGGGCAGATAATTTACAATGAAGCGAAACAATACATTTTTTCCTTCTTATTTTCATGAATCTTACCTTCATCTTAGTCAATATGCGAAATTTCATGAACCAGTTTAGAGTGGATAGTTTTTTTTCCACTTCTTCTCTTAACCTGTGCATTTTCCTTAAAAATTAGCCTATTTTTGTCCCCACACTATGGGGGGGGCATTTAGATTTACCCTTGTCTGTCCGTCCGTCCATCCGTTCGTCCTTCCGTTCCCTTTTTGTGTCGCTGATAGCTCAAAAAGTAATTGACCTAGAGTCATGAAACCTTACAGGAATGTTGATCAGCATGTGTAGTTGTGCACCTGGGTATTTTCGTGTGGATTAACCGAAAATTAACCGAAAACGATATAAGGAATTGCATGTTATTATGTTTTTTATTCAACAATAAAAAGAAAAACATTATCCAGAAGTAAAAACAAGAATTCATTTACGTATGTATAAGTTATCTGCCCTTTAAACGACCTCAAAGAAGTAGAAAATTCAGATTCAGGGGCAGATAACTCAAAAACAAGAATGGTGACTGCAATTTTTTTTTCGCTTAAAATGTTTCTGTTATCCTAGTCTTTTGTTTTTGTTTGTTTGTTTCATTTTACGCCTTTTCCCAACAGTATTTCAGTCATATAGGCGGGTAATTTCCTAACCATCGTTCCTGAAGAGTTACACCAGTACTAGACTACCTTCCTCCACGCTAAACTACCAAAGCAACTCCCGGAGATCGAACCCACACCAGAGAGGTAACTGGATTAGAAGTCATCGACTCTAACCCCTCGATGGTTTTATCATGTTCTAACAACATGCCAAGTTTAAAGAAATTCTATAGAACAGTTTTAATTTTGCCTATATGTCTATATGAAAACTCCCCAAAACGTCCTAAAGTGACTTGGCATCAACTTGTAAGTGACTTGGCATCAACTTTTAATTAAATTGGCATCAACTTTTAAATGACTTGGCATCAACTTTAAGTGACTTGGCATCGACTTTAAAGTAAATTGGCATCAACTTTTAAGTAAAATGGCAGTGACCTGGCATGAGCTTTTAAGTGACTTAGAATCAGCTTTTCAGTCACTTGCTTTTAAGTCCAATACACATTTAAAACCTTTTATACAGAAGGACTCAAAGGTTACGGTCCATTTACCTCCCTTGACAGACTACAACAGCTGACAGTTGATGGTGAAATCGACACAAAATTATGTGCCATTTCATAGGGCAGATGTAAAATGTATTGCTCCTGTAACTAAATGCTAAAAATTCCTGAAAAAAATGCTAGCACCCTGCTGTTAAAGTTGATGAGCTGGAAAATAAACCTTCCTACATGTGTTCTCACTTGAATAAATCTTCCCTCATCAAATTATAATAACCTGTGTTCCAGCCCCTTTATATCAGTGTCAGAACTAAGATTGCAGCTAAAATCAACATCTTCATCTTACACAAGAACAGTGTTGAACAGTTGGTTCATGAGGTATTCATGAAGTAACATTGACATAAAAAAATAATTCACCATACATATTTTAGCAACAGTCGTAACATCAGTATTATTTATTCTACCATCAGTATTCTATCAAATTGGAAATATTACATGTATATATACACCAGATTTAAAAACGATTCGGAGTTAAGAAATGAAAAAAAAAATAACAGAGGGAAAAAAACATCTTAACAGGGTAAAATCAGATTTATGGTGAAATTTTAGCCTCATTACAATTCGGTATATGTTAAAAGAAAGTAACATTTGTCAAGTCACACTTGCAGATTTGGTGACTGTTAAAAGTCATTAATCTAAGTATAAAGCACTTTAACTACCTCAGAAGTTCAATTTTCATTACCATAACTCAACACATTTGGAAAACAAATGTAATCCTTAAGCACTTACAGGGTACAGGATACAAAATACATTTTGCACGATGGATATTTAATGTGATAAAGACTTATTTCTTATTCAATATCCTTAAAGATTAAGACCGACGCAAAAGAACGTGCGTCAACAATATCACTTTGTTTGGTGATTTCTATAGATGTAACGTCGTCGGTGAAAATAAAATTTTCAAGTGTGACTTAACATACAAAAGCCTCGTGAAAATTATCAACATATCAAAAGACGGATTAGAAACCATGCAGCCGAAATATCTGTTACTTATTCAAATGTATTCTTTTCAACAAATTTGGGTACAATATCTCAGTACGCAACATATTTAATGTCGCGTGCCCCACTCTTTTCAATTACTTTGACCTATGCCTGATGTTACTGGCAAGAATTAAATAAGTTTTGATAAAACTACGCACACTTATGGTTTAGAATTGCAAATGGTGATTATAAAAATTTTAAGGGCTTTATGCGTGTTAAAATGAACATGTGTTACATTCATCTACAAACTGTTACATATTTAATCATTTTAACTTTGCATTTCAGGTTATAATATATAATGTTGATATCTGATTATCAAAGAAAAAATTACTAAAAATATAATTTGTCTTCTTCAAAATAAAAACAAGACCTGAGCTTCATTTTTCTCAGAATGAATTGTAGATTATTATCAAAGTAACAAAAATGCAAACAAGGTAGTATTTTGACTTCCATACTAGATAACTTTACTTGACAAAACCAAGAAGTCCCGCACCCCCCTCGTTATTCTGTCTGAGCAGAAGGAGTTTGTTGGATATACAGGAGTCTGCATTTCGAGGACTGTAATAAACACATAAAACAAATTTGATATTTTCTTGAAGGTAAATGGGATACACTGACAAGCTTTTACATTTGCTCCCTATTGCAAAATTAAATATATAATTAAATGACCAATCTGACTTTCAACCCTCTGTCATGAAGACAGACTGTCTGTCTATTCCAGTTTTATGACAGAATTAAAATTCAAATGACTAATATTTTTCATTCAATAATATTCAAAATATTTAAATTTTATTTGGGGTGTCTTACTAATTCAAATGGCATTCAACAGTGAATGTTCTATTCTTTGTAACATGTAGACATACTGTCATTATCTTAGATAACTTAGTATTTACCCGTAATAAAATGAAATGACTGTTATGATTTTATATGTATGGACAAATTGGCAAGAATACCACAAAGTACTTGCTTTAGAGAATTGAAGATCATCTTATCAATAACACTGTTCTAGCAATGACAATGTTTCTATAAATATATATACATTCATTCAAACATTTATGCATACTAAAATGAAGCTTTTATGTATATTAGAATTGAATATGCTTAGAGAAACATAATGAAGAATGGATTGAACCTCTATGAAAACAGTTATAAAAGAAGCAATATTTAAAATTTGAATGAAATCTTATGACATGATATTATTATGTATTTTTATTATGTAATGATTTTAAAAACATTTTTTAATTTAAGACCAAACGCAGAACATAGTTCATGTCAACCTTTACCCTGCTGGAACTGAATGTGATAAAGCCAATACCACCAGTGTTACAAACCAGAACATCTTGCAAATATGCTGATATAATAAGACAGTTCTAAAAAATACATTTCTAAAAAATAAAAGTTGGATAGCACTATTTAAGAAAAATACATTGATAAAAGACAGTTCCAAAAATGAAAGCTGGATTATATAACACTATTTAAGGGCAACATTGTTGCAAAATATGTATGTCACAAAAGCTTTTGACAAAAATGTGGGCATTATAGATATGCATATAGGAGATATGCTCTTGGCAATATCCAAAAAATATCTGGATATTTTATCATCTCGTGACCTTGACCTTGCAAATATTAACCTTAACTACATGTGTCATGATAGATATCATTTGTGTTACAATCCATCAGTAAATGATGACTAAATGTTCCCTGTACACATCTTCTGTTTGACCTCTCTATGTGACCTTGACTTTGGTAGCAGGGTCCTGAATTATACGCACAATACTTAGCCTCGCAATGCTGAAAGTTTCTGCCAAGTTAAATAAAATCCCCTAATGAATGTAGAATTTTTGCTCCCAACAAGCATTTTTCAATGACCTCTAAGTGTGACCTTAACCTTTGACCTAGAAACCTGGTTCATGCACGTGAAAATGCTTCTAATAGTGGTGAACGTTTCTATGAGGTTTCATTAGAATCCCTCCATGTGTATAGAAGATAATTATGCTTTGGACAAAATCTGAAAATTTCATCAATCCCTAAATGAATGATGACTAAATGGTTTTTATAAAAATCTTCATATTTCAACCTGAACTTTGACCTCTATGTGTCACCTTGACCCTGAAACTGCAATTCCCAACAATAGCTTTTAACAGAATCCCTATTAAATTAATTAAGCAATGAAAATTAGTTTGTATTGTATACAAACAATGAATCGCTCAAAAGTCTACTAATTGCATTAAACACAAAATCAGTGCATAGGACTTACAAAAAAACTGCAATTTGTTGTATTTCAAATAAAGACAATCTTTTCAATGAAATATTTACATTCTTTTTAACATGGACCATAAACAATTTAGATTTTGTCATGTAAACAAATGATGACAGAACAGGCATAATTGCGGCATAATTGTCAAAATCTCTAAGATATTTTCCTGATTACAATCTCAGTGTGATAATGCATAATCATAGACAAGCCCTGTTCCGTGAACGTAAATTACATCGCAGAATACAGACACTGCATTCTTAAAGTTTTATATATATTTTTTAATCGTGCAGGAAGGAAGAGAAAAAAAACAACATCTGCTGAAATGGCAAAATATTTACATATACATTGTACAATATCGAGTACATACAGACGTTTAATTTAGGAAGATGTTATCTTAACTGTACATGATAATGGGTTTAAATACAGCTTTGCATTACTGCTTTGCAGCGTGAAGGACATCTGTTTCAAATTCTAGATGACTGCAGACATTCATATTTGATTTTTTTTTTCTTTCAAAAAACCATTTCAGAAGACATTTCTTTCTTCTACTAAATTACATTGCAGCATTTACCAACTATATATTTTTTCCCCATTTTCATTGACGTGATCATCATATTAAAAACCACAGCTTTAGAGATAATTTAGTTTAAATGTTCCTGACTTTTATAGTAAGTGAGTATTAAATCTAACAAAGAAAATAGAGAAAGATAGAAATGTAAAACATAACTCATTAAAGAATTATAATAACTGCAACAATTCCATGACAAGTAATTCCTATTTGATATAATTACAGTCAAAGGGAACTAACTCTATACTTCTCTGTGGTGGATAATTAATACTTTATTAATGAAGAAGGAAATTAAATGTTCTACTCTGAATCTCAAGTACCATCAAAGGATATAGGATATATTTGTAATCTATTTATAATTCAGCGAAAATTATATGTTGTTTATTTTCTTGCGTTCACATCAAATTTCAAAAAGCTCTTCACTGAAATGGTTAAAACAACCCTTTCTGAGCAAAATACAGTTTGCACTCCGAATAAAAACCTTTAGATCTTGAAAGGTAAAGATTGAAAAAATAGTAAATTTAATTGCCTGTAAGTTATCTTGCACATTAAATTTTGATAACAATTATCTCATTAATTATTCTGTTTCAACTTAAATAGAAAAAAAACTTGCATGACTTTAAAACAAACCAGATTCAGTGGTGACAATGAATTTTTGATTTTTTTTTCTTTTCTTTTCTAAATATTTCATTATTATAAACTTGTGGGGTTCTTTTATTACAGATCAAAACTAACATACCATACTCTTCCTCAAACATTACTCTCTTGATTCTAATTCAATTTAACAAGTATATTTTAAAAGACAATAGCTACAAAGGGAATCTCATACCATGTTTAAAAAAAACACAAAGTGACATGTTGTAGTCAATACTTCACATAAATTAAGAAGCTGTGTAATTAACGTAAATGAATATTCTTTTTGAAGTTTCAAAGTTGATTTATTAAGTAAACATCCATAAAACCGCACTGGGTTCACTTAAAAGTCAATTTTCAACTCATGTGGTATTTCCCTCCAATATATACAAAAATGACTATAATTATGGTAGATCAAAAATTACATAAGTATTTAACTTAACACTCTGACCCTTTTTGAAACTGACCAAAAATTAAATCAGCTGACCAGACATGGACCCTTTACAATGAGAATGGAGATAAAAACGAGGGTAATTGATTGACCACTGAATCAATTGATGTCAGCCAATTATTTGTTGTCAACTATTGACATTATTTAATGGTCAGTTTCTTAACATTTCACCTTGGATTAGATCAGCCTCTATAATGCATAGATAATCTTCAAATATTTCAGTACTTCAAACACCCCCATAATTCAGAATCAACTTAAAACTGAATTCTCAACATATTATTACACTGTCATTATAGGAAATTTAAAATATTTAAAAACTAGCTATAATTCTATTATATTGTTAAATGTGTTACACACTGGTCACTATTTTTATGTAAATTTGTGACCAGTTTCAATTTGGTAAAAGCTATCCTGGGATATCTTCAGGAAGATCTATCATAGATCTTTTAACTGGGTGTCCATTTATGTGATCAAAGCAATTCAAAGAGGAGAAAATGAGATCTTCCTGAGACCACTGATCTACCATATGACATTAACAGAGTTCAAAATGTGACCAAAGTTTTTCATGTGCTCATAGCTAAGCTTTTACATGTGTAGTACAAATGTACCGATTTCTGTTGATACAGGCTTTTAGGGCTTTAAGCTTTACCTAGCTGGTCCGATTCTCTACAATGAAAATAGGTAATGATATTCAGCCTTATGTAAACTATTCCTGGCATAATTGAACCCACAAGTCCTTTCCATTAAAATCCATAGAAATAACTCCTTCAGGTGTTGCATTCAAAAATTTAAAACTATGTTGAACCAGAGCATTATTATACTTATATAATGTAGGCACAGTCATTCTGTAAAAATATATATATAACTTATATAAACTGTGCATTCTAATCTTTTTTCAAGCTGGCTCAATGCACAGTGTTACTTTTTCTATCAAAATTAATAATGGAAATGTAAATATTTAAACATGAGAATTTTCATGAATTACAAAAGCAGCAAAAAATGCTCTTGGAAATAAAAACATTTGCATATTTTTGTCTCAGCTGAGACTTTGATTAAATACTTGCAGACTTTGCCAATCAAATACTGTGACAATAAAGAAATAACATATTTGCTGAGAAGAGAGCATGGCTTAATATCCCTAAGGAAATATTTCTCATGAGTATTTTTTCATAATTATTTCTAACATCCCTGAGAATTCTTCAGCTGTCTGCTCAATGTTTGCCCTGAATTTAAGCCAATAAGTCCCCCCTTCTTACAGCCCTTATTTCTGTTAATTTATCAGAGGGGATTCCTTACTCTAGGGACGTTGCATGCATTATGCCGTTAACATTAATTAACAGATAGTTGCATCAAAAAAGAAGAAATTGTTCCTAGGAAGAAAACTCTTCAGTGATTTAAGTGAATCCTGCCAGTCTTAATTGGAGAAATTGTTCATCTGATAATATGGTTTCCATAGCAGCTATTGTTGACAATGTCATTCAATTTCCTCAGAAAATGGGTTTGCATAGATTGGATTTCAAAGCTACCCATATAAAGATGTGGCATCACAGCGGGCTGTTCAAGATAAATCGTGAGTCACCCTCTTCATAATGCGGCCTTTAATGACCGATCATGCCTGCGGGCTTACAGAATTAATGCTGAGCTGGCATTTGTGACCTTTTTACTCCAATTATACCATATTAGGAAGACAGTGTCTGAAAAGCTCTTCTAGTGATGCTCTATAAAGTTGAATATGGATTAAAACCTCTCAAAGTCACTCACTCGGCAAATGTGGCACTATCACCTGCCTATAGAATTCCAGAAACCCAATAGCATTTCCAATAATCAATTCTAAAATCCACATTAATACCCCGGCATTTGATCATTTATGAAAATGAAAACTAATTATATTAATTGAATTACGGTACTTAAAAAACATTGTACAGATGTATTACATCTGATGAGACAATTTCTACCCCCTGAAGTAACCGTCCAGATTACTAATTATTGATTGTAAACGAGAAAACACATGTAACAAACCATGAGGTAACACAGATTATTGCAGTATAGGGGGGTTCTATCTACCCAGAAATCTAGCAGGAAGCTACAATCCTATTAGCAATATTGACTTCCGTTGTATAACACCTACTTCTGAACTTTTGCCTGCTATTAGTAATGAACATAATAAATATTTAGATTTAAATAATAAATGCTGGATGATTTTGAAGCCCAATAAATTATGTATTAATAATTCCAAGGCTACTGATAACCCTCTGTAACTGAGAACTAACTAAATTTGCTGCATAGTTATATTAATGCCTATATTGTATAATAGTTTGGTAATTGAATAAAGATAATTAACTTTCCTTATATATGCATTTGACTTAAAAATCAGCAGTATCATTTTAAAAAAATTTTGTGAGATGATTGTCTGGACATTTTTATCATAATCTAGTGAAAAACTTCATAATAATTGCAATACCGCAATAAAAAAAAAAAAATATACACACAAAAATTTTAAAGTATCATAATATAATAATTGACGAAAAAAACAACAACACAAACAAAATATTTGTCATAAGACATTATTGACATTTGAATACAATCATTTTAATTTTCCCTGACATTCAGTTATCAACAGAAATAAAAAATCATTAATTTTCTTAATTCACTATTCATTACCCCTTTTTATAATTTGTAATGAAATTTTCTTATCGTCTTTCTGTGTATGTCACGAGAGACCACAAACAAATGATGGACCATAATATTGATCATTAAACCCGGTTGGGGTTTTTTTTTTCCGTGCAATTTTTCTGACTTTCCATGGCATGACATCATCCCATTTTGACTCAGTTGGCATTAAAATTGGCACTTAAATTTATCTGCAAAACAAACACGATTATTGAGCTGAAGGCAACACTAGTGTAAGCTTTACATGTGACATTGTCATTAAAGAGAGGGTGAAGAAGCAGTTCATGATTAATTGGACCCTATTAATATTTTTTTAATTTCCGGTCGGTTGCTTCTTGAAATGGGAGTCCACGATAATCAGGATGGATGGTCCGTCATGATAGCTGTACATTAGTCACATTTATGTAAATTGAACGCTCTCCAACTCCCTTGAGAATTGATTTCTATTAGCAAATTAAATCCCCACAATACTAGAATGCTTTGAAGTGATAATCTCAAGATAAGAAAATTCTGCTTTAATGATTTTATGTTTTAATGTAAGGGTTTATGAAGCTTGAAATCATTGACTAAGTTTTAATTGAAAAACAAGACTGTCATTTTGTGTCAGAAACGCTCACCTGATTTGATTTCCTTTGAGAAAAAAAATCAATATTTTGCTTGATCAGAGGAAAGTTTTTTCTTCATTTATTAAAGGAAAAAAGTTCTCATTATTAATCTTCACTTTAATTTTAATTTGTATAATTTCTATACCAATGTTGTTGGCAAGGTAAAAAGAAAAGCTGTGAGGAAAGGGGGGATGGGGGAAATCACCCATATTTTTGAGAATTCCCCCCTATTTTTTCAGAGACAGGGGGGAAATTTTACATAGAGAAAGAAGAAAAAAGATCAACAAATGTAATAAATTCTCACTTTTCAATGAAAATCCCCCCTGTTTTTCGATTCCTAGAATAAACACCGTATCAGTGGACAGCTATCCCTCTTTTCTCAGTGCAGGATAAATAGTATGATAAAAGCGAGGTAGAACAAGAGCCTGATTTGAACTGGGTGATGCTCCCCGAATAGGATTTTGACACAGGAAAGTACACCTCTTGTAGTTTCAGGGTTATGTCCCTGGACAAAGTTCAAAGTGCAATAATTCCAGAATAAGGCAAGGCAGAGTAATTTTGTTTTTTTTGCACCGGACTTCTGATAAATGAGATCTATCTACCTACAAAGTTTCTTGTTGATATCTCTTTAAGTTTTAGAGTTATGGCCCGGACAAGATTTTTTCTAAAAGGGGAAATAATTCAAAAACGGGTCAAAATAGAGTAATGGTTCCTTGACACTGCACCCCGCCTCAATGTCTTCTACCACTGTATGAAGTTTAAACAAATTATCTCCAAGGGTTTTCAAGTTATGCTCCGGACAAGACAACGAACGAACACAAATATTTCAAGTTTGAAATGAATATTTATGATGGATTTTTTTGTGGAAGTTACTATGAAAATATTCAAACTCAAACTAGAACTATCGCTGAATGCGATTCATACCCCCACCAATGTCCTTGACAGAAGACAACTTGGAAAGGTGGTTAAGGGAATAACTTAAGTGACACAAATACATAAAAAGAAATTATCTCTGGTGAAAAAAAAGACATAATTGTACAGGTAATAGTAAAAATATCTATTATCAAATCATGTTTGAAACAGTTACAAATAACCTTTCATTTTCCCAATATACTAAACTTTTTATAAGTCAATTTTTGACCTTCAAGTGTGGCCTTGACCTTCAGCTGGCACAAGGGTAAGATGGGTTCTGCACATCGCCCAATTGGAGTGAACATTTGAGTAAAGTTTGAAGAAAATCCTTCCATTAGTATAGAATTTATAGAGCGGACACAACATATTGTCTAGTATTGATTGTATGTAAATTTAAAGACTTAAAAAGGGGCATAACTTTGTCAAAATCCAATACAGAGTTATGAAACTTGACCTGCATATCGTAATTGTGACACCTCATATATCTTTTAAGTTACAAGCAAATACCTATGCTAGTTTCCGAAATATTCAAGAACATGTTTTAATCTAAGAACATTTTCTAAGTCAATTTTTGACCTTCAAGTCTGACCTTGACCTTTAGCCTGCACAAAGGTGACATGGATTCTGCACATAACCTTGTTTAAGTGAACATTTGAGAAAAGTTTGAAGAAAATTCTTCCATTAGTATAGGATTTATAGAGCGGACACAACATATTGTCTAATATGTGATCGTATGTATATTTGAAGATTAAAAAGGGGCATAACTTTGTTAAAATGCAATACAGAGTTATGAAACTTGACCAGCATATCTTAATTGTGACACTTCGTTTATATTTTAAGTTTCAAGCAAATACCTTTCCTAGATTCAGAAATATTCAGATATATGTTAAAATTAAAGAACATTTTCTAAGTCAATTTTTGACCTTCAAGTGTGACCTTGACCTTAAGCCGGCAAAAGAGTGACATGGGTTCTGCACATAACCTTGTTGAGGTGAACATTTGAGCCAAGTTTGAAGAAAATCTTTCAATAAGTGTAGGACTTACAGAGCGGACACGACATACTGTGTAATATTTGATTGTTTGATATTTGACCTTCAATTGTGACCTTGACCTTGAGCTGACACATGGGCAACATGGGTTCTGCACATCCCATTGTTGAAATGAACATTTGAGCCAAGTTTGAAGAAAATCTTTCAATAAGTGTAGGACTTACAGAGCGGACACGACATATTGTGTTAAATTTGATTCTTTGATATTTGACCTTAAATTGTGACCTTGACCTTAAAATGACACACGGGCAACATGAGTTCTGCACATCCCCTTGTTGAGGTGAACATTTTAGCCAAGTTTGAAGGAAATCTTTCAATTATTGTAGGACCTACAGAGCGGACACGACATACTGTCTAATATATGATTGTGTTTGATATTTGACCTTCAATTGTGACCTTGACCTTGAGCTGACACATGGGCAACATGGGTTCTGCACATCCCCTTGCTGAGGTGAACATTTGAGCCAAGTTTGAAGAAAATCCTTCAAGTGGTATAGGAGTTATAGAGCGGACACGAAAATAGAGACGGACGGACGGACGGACCGACCGACGCGACAAAGCGAATCCATTATAGCCCCCCCCACATTTTGTGGTGGGGGTATAATAACGGAGGCTATAAAGCAAAAATTACTTTTTGTGGTTATCTGTCCTTCCAAGTCTCATATAGACTAAGCAGCTGCTGTATGAGTGCAATAGAATCCGTATTGTACTCAACAATGTATACTGATGCAACTGTTTCACATTACCGAATTTTTAAATTTTGACAGAATTTTTTTTACTTTAAGTACAAGGATTTAATTTGAATATTTTTTTTACTCAAAAAATGAAAACGAGGCTAGATGTAGTACAATAGTGATTTGATATGGTCATATTGGACCAGCAAAATGCAAAAAAAAGGCTTTGTTGACCAGATCTGATTCAATAATGATTCATATAGGGAGATCACATAGTGCAAATGCTGGAAGTTCACTGGTTAAATTTTATATGATGTGAAAAAATAAGGCTTTACAAAGACACAGAAATACCCTATAACATATTAACGCTGTTAGGTAAGCTCAATAGGTAGTGTTGGACTGTGAATCGGGCAACCCAGGTTTGATTCCTGGTCAGTGCAGGTAACTTTCGCTTTGATCGATCATGATATCCTTTCTATGGTCATTTGCACTGTACCTCTGCTCTGGCAAGGCAAAAGTGAAGGAAACTAGTAATGGTAAATTGCTTGTCAGCCAACCGAGGAACGGTGTGAAATCTACCACCACCACCACACCACTACCAATAACTTAATAAAAATATACAGCCCTTGCTTTTAAAATGCTGAAAAAAAGTCTTTCTTTTTTTTTAATATAAATTCATATGAAATGTTAAGACATTTTTTTCATTTTTTTAATCCAAATGAATGAAAAAAATTGAGTGAAAACTGAAGACTGAAGTAGCCTAGTGCATACCTAATTACTAATTAAAGCTCCGTTTTGCATATGTACCTCCCCAATACACAGTTTAATTCGAAACCCTTATAAATGACATGGCTGTAAAAATGAGAAATATTTTCTACTTTGCAGCTGCCTTTATTTGCATATAATTAAATGCAGGTTTTTTGGCTCTTTTTCATTCAGTCATAACTATTTCTTAAAATATGTTGCTTTAAAGGCTAACATTCGGCAGACATATAAATTACCGCATTTTTTTTCTTACAAATTATACCAAATTACTTAGTCATTTTGAACCTATTCAAACAAAATATTTTGACGTGCGCCACAAATCTTATTTACCTACAATTTAAATAGTCTTGATTTTATCGCCATGGATTTTAATAAATTTGATGCGCCACAAGATACAAGATGGCACGAGCCGAATACACCATCAAAACCTAACTGCGTATCAAATTTAATTGAAATCTGCCTCGTGAATAGGCGACACCTTTATCCTAACAGCCGTTATTCGTTAATGATTACGAAAGCAATACGACAAAAGATCTATCGTGTATATCAAAATACCTTTTTTTTTGTGGACATTAAACTTTAACACACCAAATGTTACCCTAATTAACATATTAATATAACATATCATTTGGCTAACGCTGAAGGAGAATGCTAAAGTGAATGTAAACTAAATTACAAACTTATCTATTTAATAGCATTTTATATACTTTTTAATCACCATTTAAAATATATCACTGACAGACTCAAAGGGATTTTATTAACCAAAACTATGCTATTCAAGATAGTGACTAAAATGAAAAAGTTGCACATTCTTTTTCTGCTATTCTTCAAGTCATGGTGTAATTTTTTACTACAACTCTGAGTAACCACACCTTGAACTAAAATAGATTCTACTTTTGTCTTGATTTTCAAAAAAAACTTTAACCTATCTATTAAATGGACCTGTTCTGATCGTCTATTTTTTGGAATTGTACATTATCAATTATAGGGATTTCAAGATAAGTCAGCCCACAATTTTATTGAGCCTGGTAAGACTGCATGGATGTGTATGCCTGTCTGGCTCTAAGGTGGTGGCCACGACTTATCGTTCTATACAATAGTCGGTTTTTGGTCAGCAGTGGAAAACAACTGGACACTGAGGATCGCAGGGAAAATTAGTCTTTTGATTACGGACCACCGTAATGATGTTAGATGTTAATGATGTTAATTAAGTATGTCCATGATAGAAAAAAATTGTTTGTGTAGGTATTGCGCCGAGTGTACTGTATAGTATAAATAAATAGTATAAATTTTAGATGAGCGCAATTGTGGTGACAAGATATAGTGAATTTTGGGGCTATTATATTATTGACTTGTTTTTAGTTTATACTAATTATTTTAGTTTGATTGTGTTGGAAACTATAAGCTTATTAAAACACTGTTGAATCTGTTCCTGGAACCAACTAGTACTAAGCAATTAGTGTTATAGTTTCTTACTCATGGAAACAACGGCTTGCCCCTGACGGGCTTTGAACCCACAATGAGCCAGCAATCCTTAGTTTATTAGTCTGACATGCTAACCACTTGGCCACACTGCCACTCACAACCTACCTTTGGCAAAATACTCCTTCAAAAAACAATTTTACTTCCAAAAGGGACTAGCCTCCATACAGGACAGGTGGTAGCAAGGCAGTATTAGGTCACTGACTATAATTATGTACAAAGGTAAAAACTTTGCAGGAGACAAATATAGCACAACAGAAAATAATATGATGAGTAATAAGAGATGAATATGTTTGCTGCTTTTTTTATCCAAATAAAAACTTAATATATAATGTTGAAAGACTTACTAATAGCAAATTTAAAGGTCAAGTTACTGAAAACTATTTTAAAAAGAACAGCTGAAAATGAGTTTTTGATGTATGAAACATTTTGAGCATTAAAAAAAAACAACATGGCAAGTCATTTGCATACAATATTTTCAAGGTGTTTCACATATTAAACTGTTAAAATCTAGTATATATTAAAGCAAGGTACTGAATGATGATTTTAACTGTATGATATGAACATGAGACAGCTGACTCGTGACAATATGCCACTTTATATCTCTTGCAATAAATTTCTTCAATATCAAAGTGAGTATTACATCATTTTCCCACTTTTTTTTCTTGTAGGGTTACATTTTTTTACTTCACATTATCAAAAAGGTTACTGGGTTGATTAAAATGAACTTTCAAGTTGTTTTATATATGTTTATCCCTCTCTTAGTTGCTGACATTAAAGAAATTCAAGTTGAGATAAATACATAATTATCATAATCATGATTTTTTTCCCCCAAATACTTTTAGTTGATTTAAATCAAATTTCTACTGTCAAGGTTATTTAAAAGGATTTCTTTTGGGTCATAAATAATACACTAATCTTCTCTTGTAAACTAGATTCTGGTGATAATGGACTGAATGTCACCTGAAACTGATTTCAGGGAAATCTTCTTTGAATATTATAATCCAAACATTTGTTTTTTATACCTAAGTCTGCCAACAGCAACAGATTTGTACCCATGCAACCAGCCGGCACAATCCATGCTATTTGATCATGTTTGGAACTGTTCGCTATTCAACCAGTACAGTACATTTTCTGAAAATATTCCTCAAAATAATAAATTATTTTATCCAGACTGAAAGATGGACAAGTCCATTTAAGATATTAAATGTGGTAAGGGTTAATCTATGTATGATTATTTAAAACTGTTAAATACTTCATGAATACCTTCCCAATGCAGATAAATAATTATTTTTTTCTTACAAATTCCTTTTATTTTTAAATTTTATTTGAAGTTTTTGCAGTGTTGATTGATAATCTATTTTATTCAGGTTAAATGAATGATGTATTTTTTCTGACACAATACTTCTGACTATTAATTTTAGTAGTCAGATTTTATTTAAAAGTACTGAAACATATCAAAACTTAATTGGAATGCACAACCTTTACTGAAGCTGCATGCCTCCAGCTGATTGGAAAATTTTCAAGAAAATCAAACATGAGAAAAATGTACTAATATTTTAAGAAAGGTAAAACAACATATTAGATTCAAGTCATATGCCATTAATGACTGATTTTGCAGCAATTGTCACCATATTTCTACTGCGTGACAACCCGCAGTATGAGGGCTATTACTGCATATTTTGAGTCGAAAAATGGTGTTGGTTCAGTTCTACTCAATTCATACAAAAATATGCTCCATAAAATAACTAATTAACTCACTCTACATCTCAAAAAGCTTCATTCAAATAGTTCTTAATATTGACAGTTTTTCACACAAGTTCCTGGTGATTTTCATTTTATTAAAAACAGTCTAAATATTCAAAGGAATCTAAGGTTTCAAGAAGTGTCCTAGTGATAATTCTTTAATGAAGTTTTTTTTTCCAGGATATTAACAGACAAATCTTTCAAAAGGACAACTGAATATTTAAATCACTTTATAGAAGTTCAAGTATGATCAGCTTGAAAACATACTTTGAAAAACTCTGGTAATCACCTGTCAATTATCAGCCTTGTATTACACATTGATTGGTGTGCTAAACTTTAAAACACCATCTTTATAATAATCAAAGCAAAACTACACAAAATTATTTGAAATAAGTAGCCATTGACCAGTATCAGATTTTCACCAATGACAATCAATTTTCTTCTTCACTGACAGGCCATCTGCCTTTTACAATTTTAGCTGAATTAGCGAATTTATCAGAAATTTGGGGTTGCCTTCATTTGACCTCATAAGCTCCCTTTTAAAGGCCTTAGACTGATTGTTATTCAAATTAAGGTGTAAATGGGTCTAAGGAATATAATACTGTTCAAGGTTCAGTGGCTATAAAACGGCAGGTGTATTTTCTGTCAAATCAACAAAAATTACAGAGTAAAGCATGTGTATTGGGTGAAAAATAGGAGAACTCAAGCACATTAAAATTTGAAGGTATCTGATCAAGATTTGTTTGATAAAAAGGCAAAAGAACCCCCGTTTGATATATCATGTGTTTATTAAGGAAATATAACGTCTGGCTTCTATTTTGTTCCGTGATGCAACACAAGTGAACCAATTTCATTTGATGACCTTTAACAACTGGTGTAACCTACTAGGATATATAAGGTGAATTTGGAAGTATATAATTATTGAGAACAGAAGTTTATTTTAAGTTAACAAATAAACCACTTGTACTTTTTTTAATATTATGAGGAAAAATAATAAGTAAAAAGGCTAGCTCAGCTTTTTATTGAATCCTTGACCTATCTTCCTTTTCAAGTAGCAATTCTTTTCAAAAATACTATACAATATATAATATGTGACAAATTAAGTTATTCATTCAAGTAGGTGATGCTTTTTTTAAACTGTACACTCCTTTAAGGTCAGAAGAAATAAAAGTGTGCTTCTCAAGTGCGGTTACCTATCTACAAAGAGACTTGAGTTGTAATTAGATGGTCAACTTGTCTAGTTTGATTTGATTGTCTTCTAGTTTGATTTGATTGTCCACCAGTTTTGATTCTTTCATAAGAAAATTTCACAATATGTATTTTTGTGATATATTAAAAAAAATATTCTAGGCATAATAAATGGCATATAAGGTGGCGCAAAAAGAGTTTTATAACATGGGATATGTTTCGACAAAATTTACTATTAAACCTTTAACATATACGGTATGCTCCTTGGACTTTGAAGCAATCCATTGTAAATGTGTGAAATTTTGATATAAAAATGGTAAAATACAGTGCTCAACATATAGTAACATAAGTGCAATCACAGTAATGGTAACAATGTCTTACTACATGTCACAGGGTGTGAAAAATGTGCAATCTGACCGGGACTCAAACCCAGGACCCTTGGAATACCATTCTGCGGCTCTACTGACTGACCTACTCAGCTGCTTACGCAATCATCTACTCCCCTAAATAGTGAACAGTTCTGAACCGTGACATACAGCTCTTATCCTTCCCTTAGGTCCCATCTAAAATTACCTGTCTAGTATATCAGAGGAGACTATTGACTGAAGTCCTTCATATTTTTGCTTATGTTATCGGCTGTTTTCTTAGCTCTATAACATAAAATGACAAACATTTGAGAATGGAGCAAGTCATACATGCAAATTTGAAATATATCACATAATTATACACTATTTAAGCCAATAGGGGAGAAACGCAAGTCATTGAAAACAGCATTCAAAGTTTGTTATTCTACTTAACAGATCACCTCTTAATTGTACTGCAAAAAAGGTTAAAACTGTCTTGCATGTTTACACAAAATAAAATTTCCTCAGTTTTACTAAAAAAGCTGACTGATACTAGCTTAAAGGTTGAATGACTTTGTACTAATCTGTGCCTCTCTTACAATAATTTATTGACAGGAAGGTAAGTTTCAACATTCCAAGCACTGAGCCCTGATCATTTTACAGGACCTTTTCCTTCCTGGGCACGAAGGAAGAAGGAAAAATAAAGAGAAAAAAATAAATGCACCAAAGAAAATCTGATAATTTTACAGTATTTTGTCATGCTAACCTAAGCAGTATTTATATTATATACATTATTTTTTATATATTTTAGATGGTGACTTCAGTATAGGAGTTAGCGCAATATCTAGTAAGCAATATCTAGTAAGCACTATCGTTAAATCTGTCACGATATCAGATTTATGATATATCTCTAGACTTGCCACTTTATCTGATCAAGATTTACATTAAAGTCTATGACTTTACTAAAAGAAAAAACCTAACGTTACTCTTTGCCTATGGTGTAACCATGTATTATTTATATAGTAACTTGATGAACTCAAAAAATAAGCTAGGACCATGTTACGATAAAAAATCCCCTGATACGTTCATGCCTGTAGATGAACACAATGAAATTTTGATTATTCAATAGTTTTGACTCATTAATGACAACGTGATAGTATGGGATAAGAATAGCGTGTAATTATGGTGTAACAAAAACGTTTTGTATTATTGTTATACTATACAACAATCACTGCTCTTCAAATATATTTTCCTGTTTTTTAATTGCAAATGAACACGAAAAATCAAGTTAGTAGTTTCATTGAACTAATTTGACATTATTTATTTAACAGTCTTAGTCACTAATGATATGACAATCTGTTTACAATATATACAAGGACACTACTTTGTATATAAAAAATATCACATTTAACTATTATTATACTGTTATAATTATTGGTGAATCATAGATAAAAGTATTACTAAATCAATGAATGGTACATATTTCTACTGTTTCGTCTTTCATGGAAATTCTAACATGCCAAAAGAAATATTAAGAAAATATTAAATAATATTAAAAATTTAAGAAATATGGGTGTTTAAAAGTGGTACAAAACAAAAATAGCAGGAATATGCCATAAAATAGCAAACAGCTAAGACCTGAAACAAGAAAAAGCAATAGCCATGTTATACATGGTTATTCCTCTCACCAGGAAGAAGTTACCTGAAAGTTGTACTACTTGGTGACAGGAAAACCTTAAAAACCCCTATAGTTATGGTCAAGCTAAGTTCTGTATTTCTAGTAAGTGGAAAAAGAATAAGGCAATGGAGAGAGAATGTAAGCATAGCTAGTAATGTTTATTGAGTTTTATTTATGTCATAGTATAAAGTTTGAAGAAAATCACTCAATTACATCTGGAGTTATGCTCAGGAAATTTTTCTCAAAGTAAATCTGATGAAGGGGAATACCTCTAAAAGAAGGCAAGGTAGAGTTATTGTTCTTGCACACTGCACTTTCTTCCAATATGCTCTGCCAGTTTATGAAGTTTGAAGAAATTGCTAAACTACTTTTGGAGTTTTGGCTTCCAAAAATTGTGTCGGATGCACAAACAGAGATTATTTCTAATACCCCCATTTTCATTGGGGAGGGGATAAAAAGCTTTAAACACTGCTAGCTGATCAACTTCCAATTTCTTCTGATAATTCCATAACATTTATCATGGGATGTTCCAAAATAGAAGTTGAACATGTCCAAAGGTTCAGGACTTTTTCTTATTCTTAATAAGCACAAACATTTTCTTGCATTCTCATAGATTCAAGGTCAAATAATGAAAGTTTACCATTGAGATCTGCTTCTACATCAGCAGTGCCAAGTGTGTGACTTTAATCTGTTGTTTCCTCTTCATTGTGTTCAGTTATAGGACACTTTCAATATCGCTTGCAGAAGGAATACTTTGACTCCAGCTCTGTTCCTGAAATAAAACATGTAGTATGACCTTAATTTTTTTTCCATTTCTTTCTCATTAAAAAAGTATGCGAATGAACATAAAAAATCACCCAACTAAAACAACTAGAAATGGAGCAAATTTTTGCTTTCCTTCTATCATGGACTGATTGAGTGTTATACCGTAATTATCATTTATTAGCATCTAAAGAAACACTAACACTGTAAAGTTCATATGAAAAGTTAACTGGCAGAGGAAATGCCCTAAAGACTGTCTTCATGTGCAGTATTTCTAGCACTAGTGGAGACCCTAGTTGAACCACTGACCTTCAGTTAGCAAGCTGGATACCTCCAAAGACCTTGCAAAGCAACCTGACCTGCCAGCCAATTGACGGCCCCTTAATTTATGGGTGTGACCATTTAGTATGATGAACTATTATCTAAACAACGTCTATGCCACTATAGAAATTTCATTTCATCAATTTTATTGCATCTGATGTTCACTTTGTGAATGATATTTTGATCTTACATGCAAAACAAACAAACAAACATCTATTATTTCATCTGGAAATTCAGTTAAATCTATCGTCAAGAGTCATACCTTTTCAAGAGGACTGTTTCATGATGATTTCTTCTTGAGAAATAAAAGACATATTGCAAATACTTAAACTATTTCTTAACTTTACACATTTATTACTTTTAATTGGTTCTGAAGAGAAGACGTCCTTAGCAATAATTATTCTTTATTCAATTTTCTCTTGGAAAACAATCAAGTCACATAGAGACAATATATTTGTCAAACTATAGGAATCAAAAAGGAAGTGCCTTTCATACAAAACTCTATTAAATTATACAAGAACAAAGGTAATGATAGAAACAAAGGTAATTTTTTCTCAAGTATGTTAATCATCTAAAATTTCAAGTTCAACATGCAGGAGTGTAGTTGATTCAAAACATTCTGAGGTAGTACTACTCTTTCCATCAGTGAAGAAAAAGACATAAACCTATACAATTGGTTTAACAGACTTATGAAAGTATCTACATGTTATTCAACAAGGACTAAGAAAGCACCACCATGTCTGACTGCAGGATTTGGAGGCTACACTGACTCTGTACTAGCTCAAGCTGGTGGCACATTCATAAAAATCACAAATCACAAAGCATTCAGAAAGTAACCAATATTTGTTCAAAGTTACTTTTAATATAATGATATGATTGTAAGTTAATTTGAAATTTAAGTATTTTTTTCCCTCTGGATACTGCTTATTATATTTAGTTTTAAATAATAAAACTAAAAATTGAAAAGAAAAACAACAAAAAAACTAAACATTACTGGGCTGGGAGCTGTGCCTTAGAACTGTGCCGGGAACCGTGCCTTTCATTTAAAACTTTATCACTAAGCCAGGGACCGTGCCTTTGAGTAATAACATTATCACTGAGCCGGGAACCGAGCCTTTGAGTAATAGCTTCCCTCATTTTAATGATAATTATATAGAGTAAAATACCTTTCATCCAGCACATGTCACGATAATAAAATACCCTAAATCATTTCTTATGGGACTTTAATACTTCTTTCAAGTATTTACTCAAGGTCTTCAAAAATCAGCTTAGATTGTACATAAAAAAGACACATTTCATGAAGCAGCGTGTACATCATAAACAGAGATCTTAAACACTAATTGAAACCATAAAGAAAATAGAAAAGCTACTGTAATTGTCATGAAACGCCTAATAGTCTATCTAAACTTGTTTGCATTACCGCAAAAAGGCTGAAAATTGATATACAGCACATATATCTTTCCAAATATTAAAGACGATTACTGATTTATTACCTAACTGTAACTGTGACGGGACAATTTTTTATTCAACATAACTGTTCCTTTGCGGAGGTTTTTTTTTATGACTTAAAAAACGTTATAACATCAAACGTAAATTGCCAAGTCATTGTGGATGTAAAATAGATATGAAGGATTTTAATAACACCAAGTTTAAGTCTATCTGCTGTTCTTATTAACATGTGAAGCATGTTTTGTTTCACATTTCCGTTCATTATCCATCAATGGGTCAAATAACTTATTATACTTATTTAATTTCTGTGTGTAATATTTTTTTATAATCTGAGAACAGGCATGTTATCTTTTTTTTATGTAAATCCAAGTGTCAACAAGGTGTCCTTTAGCTTCGTTAATTGTGGAGTGGACAAGATATAGACAATTCCATGCTGGCACTTTGTTTGACCTTTATTCAGAAAATTCATACCAACATTTGTGTTTTTAATACAAGGGGTTTAGGATCCACATGTTTTCTTTAATATTGAAATAATTTTATCACTAAGGTGGAACAACTTGGTTTTAATACAACTCTTGTAAACGCAGGTGAGCAAGCTTTTACAGAGACTCTCTGACACTGTGTTTTCCATTTTGCCATCTCCATGCAGCCAGCATACACTTAAACTGCCACAAATATCAATATTTTCATTATGATTCCCTGATAATCTATTAGAAAATTATGCAAATGAGATCCCTGTGTGAAAAATCAATGACCTCCCTGGTGATGATGCTCTTCATCAAATATATTTCTTTACTCAACTGATCTGTCATTTAATAACATCTGACATTACAGACATTTCCCCGGTGTGAAACAATTACCAGTCACTACAACATCCATGTAAAGTGATATACATGTACTTTATTTCCATTATCTTTTTTTCTTTTATATTTTTTATTTGATTTTTAAGTCACAATTAATGACACTTAAATGGTCCTTGAATGTTCTTTATACATGTGTAACAGATTGGAAATAGTCGAATGGGCGACTCCTTCAATAAGTCTGTTGGTTAAATTCTATTCTTGGAGGACAATTCCATATTTTCCAAAATTACTCAACTTCCAGGAGAATCAAATTAATATTTCTAATTTTTAGGGAAACACCATAAAGCAGGGTTTCACTGGACCACAGTTGGAGTTTTAAGTCTCATTTGAGAGATTTGTTAATAAATTAATTAAAAGAAGCTGGTGATCATTCTCATGACATATAGTTTTGCTACAATTTAAACACGGTGCTTGGTAAAAACATCTCCAAGTGAATATGTCATTGTTTTATGCACAGCCAGACAGTAAAAACCTACCAATTAAAGTCAATGGTTGGCAAACATCCCATAAGGTGAACTAAATGTTACAATAAGTCTACATTCAAAAATGAAAGAAAACTAGAAATGTGTCCATAGGACACAGATGCCCCCCGCTAATTCTCGACAATGCACTGACTCTAGATCAAATATTTTTTGGACTACATGGGACACAAGTAAAGAATCACCAATTTTGACAGTCAAGGGCAATAACTCTGACAAAACTGAATTAATCCTTAAGCAAAACATCATAAACTGTATGTTTGCTGACCCTAACACAAGCACCTTTAGAGCTACATGTGACACAACATGAGAATGGAGGGACCCATGGACCAAATCTTAATCCCCCCCTATAGTGGGGGAAAAGCAAACATATGCAAATCCATGAATATCACCAACAGATTATTAAATCATTTTTAAGAGTAGTGTATGGTAGAGATTTATTTTAAAGTGTAAATGAACCACTGTAATGGATTTTTTTTTCAGCCAACTACTAGTTATTGCTGGCTTATTTACTTCTGTCCATAAGCACAATGATTAGCGCTATAGTGCTGCTTTGCTTAAATACCGTGTTGCTGACAACTTGAGTTGACACTTTAACTGGTCACTTATTGTTTCTTAACTGACTAGTCAAGTCAACTTTATGCACAAGACTTTCCCACATAACAAAACAGTTTGACACTTTACGAGTCTGGGCAGTAGTTTGTATCAAAAATCTCCTAGTATTGTGCTTTCATGTTGAGCAAATTTTAATGTACATAATGCTCTAATGTTTCTATGCATTGTTTTTTTTAGTACATGTACTTTTTTATTGTTGTTATTGTTTTGCTGTGAAGGTCATATGGCAACATTCCACTTTTAACTGGTGGAATTGCCCCTCCATTTATTATTTCATGCACTAATGGGCACATGAGTAGAACCACTGACTTTCTGTAAGGTAGCTGGATAGCTTCCTCACTCAAAATAATCTAATGTCCCTAGCAGGATTCAAACCTTCAGCAGTGCAGGGCTAGTGGTTTAATGCACATTTTAAAATTATGTAAGCTTTAATTATAAAATAAAACAAAATAGTTTTAGGCGTTTTTCATCTGTAAATAAAGTGCTGAATAATGAAGACTTGATATAATCATGATTTAGGAATTCAGAGACTGTGAGTGTCTCAATCAGTGTCAGAAAATCCCTGGAGAGAGGGGTGTCACTTTCACTGATACCTGCCATAAACAAATGGACTTGAGTGACCACTAGACAGGAAGAACTGACCACTATTAGGAGACCATCATATGAAACCCAGTGGGAGGGGTTTAAATGATCTACAGTGATTTAATGGAGTGTGAGGATCAGTTTGTCTGTGGTTACATAAATTAAAATGTTATGTTGGTATATTAGACAGTAAGATAAACACTTCTAGATGAAGATGTCATAAAAACTTATATAAATTAACAATGACAGATTAAATGGCAAGTTGTCTGTTGTTGATGTGTCATAATAATACCAAAATTTAAGGATGAGAGGAAACTCTAGATGGCTTTAGAGCCAAGTCCTTACTTTAACAAGAGCTGTCCTAGGAGCAGTGCAGCTCACTTTTCTTGGTACTTGATAGTATGATTAACAAAGTAGAATGTGGGCATAATTCTGATAAACAGCTGGCAAAATTATTTGGCCTTGATATTTAGTATATAAAGTTTGAAGTGAATATCTGTGATGATTTTCGAGAAAGTTATGAAAAAGAGCACCACGTGCAGTGATAACGCTTGTCTGTTACAATTTAAGTCTTGAATTATTCTTTAAGGATCACATAAAAATTTCGACACAACAAAAAATTCATATAACTCATAAACTCATATAATTTATAGGTTTTAATAAAGAATATACAGGAGTAAAAAATATGGAATTTCATTTTATTTGACACATTGAGAAAATCTTCTAATTTATGCTGTGTTCTCAAGCACGATCAAGCGATCGGGTACCGGTCTAGCTCGGTCTGCATGCATGATCGGGGTGGTCAGAGCGGTCTACCTTAGTCTGCATGGCTCGCGCTTCCTACCCAAATTTTTTTGACTTGTCAAAAAAATTCGATTAGCGATCGAGTAGATAAGCGGTCGAGAAGCGATCGTATAGTGATCGAGTAGAAGATCTAGTTGATCAAGAATAAATTGTGTAACGATTTAGTTTGGTCGGGTATACATCTCTTACCTGATCTGTACATGATCATCTCGAATTTTACTCGAGCATTATTACAATCTAGTCTGGTGGAAATCTGGCAACGATCGAGCAGAGGTCCAGTTAGTCTAGTTGAGATCGTGTATAACTTGCGTGTAGGTCCAGGTGATCGAGGAGAAGAAGCCGGGATGTTGGTCGGGTTGTCGTCGAGAAGAAGTCGTAAAACATCGTGTAGGGTCGACTTGAGGTCATGTAGGCTTCGTGAATGTGCATTTAATCCAGCTTGGTCAGGCTTCATCAGGGAATTAATGTGATCGGGATGATCAAGTTCATCTGATCAGCGATGAGAACATACCATAAAGTTCCACACATAGAAGTTCTATTGTATTAGTTCATTTTGTATGATGGCACTAGTGAAGGAGATAAAGAAACACGTCAAAGAAATAAATTTTCAAAATATTAGATGTGAATGGAAGATTTTAAAATAATATAGAACCTGAGAAATAGATCTAAGGAACAATTTTAGTTAGAAATGATTTCGATGAGAACCATTTCAAGCTTTAAGAATCCACAGTTCTATTGATTCGAAGCCTGTAAAATTTCTTGAGAAAGGGAAGTCCAATTTATCAATCTGAGCTGATAAATTAAGAAAGCATGGCCCCACCAATTAAAATGATTACAGTTCCTTCATTACTGTCACCAGGTCTGTTGTCAATTAACTGACCAACTTTCATTGGCTATGAAAGGTTCACATGATTTATATCTTCTCCATTGACCCCATGAGTTAACAGCCCTACCCATTTTAAAATTTACAACAAAATTACATGAAAGTTTAGACAGGTACCCTAGTGTGCCAATAAATGATAAATTGAAGTTTGTTTTCACAATAATTTCTCAAATTACTTTTCTACAGATTTCCCCTGACCCTAACGATACACTTTCTCCATTCAGAAGATAGCCCCCAATTACTGAATGACAAGCTGACTCAGTCAAATTTTACAAGAGAAATTTGTTAGCTTCAATGTCTCGGGACTTTCCCTTTCATGCAAAGAAATGAAAAATCTAAAACTTTTTATACTAACTGACATGCACCGAGGAAGTGCAGAGCTTTGCACTTTTGGTACTGTAAATAAACTAGAAGAACTGTGCACTTTTGGAACCGAGTATAAACTGTGAGAAAAGACCCTACAGAGTCTCATCAAACTCCTGCTTAAGTTCTGGGCAAACTGGTACAATACACTCCATATAACAGCTGCATTGGATCATTCACCTTATATCAAAATACATGATGACTTCGTTTTAGTACATAACATGCAAAAAATAAATATACTGCAGATGAAAGATTTTTAACATTTCATTAATTAGGACAGTTTTTATTGCACTGCATAGTGCATATACTGAAGAATAAACAGGTGGTTGTTCATATAAGAAGATGTGGCTCAAGTTGAATTCCAAAGACAAGTTATAGCACTTGAAATAACTACTGCATGAGAAATCATGATTTGAAATAAAGAATGATCATGAACCCTTGTCCTGCTAGCTGTATAATGAACTTGGAAGTAGAGGTTATATAATATTTATTTTCTATATTCACAGGAACCATGATTAAAATAGTATTGGCCTTTAAATCCTCTCAGCCCTATCTGTAAATTGTTGAAACACCAGACATTTATCAATGAATGAAGTGACCCTCTTACAGAATGACCTGCCTTAACTGACCAGTAACTGACCAGCAATTACTGCCGAAAGATGATTGGGATGAGATGCAAAGAATTTAGACCTGACCTCCTGGGGTCATTCTCCCTTGACCAGTGGTTAGGGTTTGTTATTCCTGACCTGGCCAAAAGGGTTCTGACCAGGCCAAATAGGGGCCTGACATATGCTGGTGTTCTTTAATAAATGAGAGTCTTTTTGGGCTATGTTTCTTTTCTATTGATGATGTTCTTTATCATTTATACACCATCTGTGAACTAGTACTCCCCTTATTTTTTACTTTTAAAACAAAGTAGTGACACGCCTCTAATAGTCTCCGATGGTACATCTTTATCTCTAGCACAGAAAAGCAAAACTATTGGAGAAAAGAAAATTAAAATTAAAAATTATCATTTATCATACAATGACGTTTTTCTCTCATTGGAGTATAACATTAACTTATCATTTCTAACTGACATGAGGCAGTTTTTTTGTCACCTAATTCAATGACATTTTAATAATTACATGAAAAACAATTTGCTGACCTAAGTACAGACAGGGATTAATTAAGCATAAGAAAGTTCAGAGATAACCCCATCTTGTGTTGATTTTGTTAAATCTAGTAGAAAACTGCTGATTTCACCTGTATAAATAGCTTTTTGATTTTTCAGTGTATCACTATTAGGATTATCTCATACAGTTACTTCATTTTTAGGGCCATGACCTGGCTGTAGCAAGTCACATTGACCACAGTTCAACCTACTGTTAGCTAAACCCCAACACTGACCACAGTGGCCGGAGATAGGGCACAAAATCACTCTAATTGATGGACAAAATCAAACTGACAAAATAACTCAATTCTGCTTTATGTTCAACCCCCAGGCTTTAAATCTACTTTCTGACAGTTTCATTCATGTTTTTAACAACCCATTTAGACTGTAATAAAGTTTAAGCTTTCTCCCAGAGATTACTTTAATAATAAGGTATGCCCTCTGACAAATATTTAGTCATGTTATTCCTATATTGACCAACATGAAACAGAACAAGTATTTCTTCCATCTCTGTAACCATTTATCATTAACTGAACATAAATTTCATGAAAATTTCACCAACATTTTAATTCGATAAAACATGGGTGATTAAACACTTTTAAGAAATGGGGATTTTATGTTAACAAAAAAAATCTGACTTAATCGCCAAAATAGAGCAATTATGTTTTACAACTTGTAAATAAACCTCTTTCAATAGAATACACAATAATTTTGTGCTTTTCATTCAGTTCAATAATAGGCATTGTTAGCATTAAAGTTGTTTTTATGTTTATTTTGGCATCGAAACTTGCGTATCACGACAATTACTGTAATTATTTACTATTAATTGTAAACTTTATTCCAAACTAACCTACTCTTTATCCCACACGTTCTCGTACCACAAAACAATAATGATAATACCTATTTACCTACGTTTATAACATGCGGGGGATGAGGATCGAAAATTGTCATTGTTCCAAAAATTAGGTCATTTATTTGTGACAAATAGAACGATGTTACTAACAACTGTGAAAAGATGCTTCGTCGCAATAAATTTTGGCTGAAAAATTGACTAATCCTATTTAAACACCCCCTTTAAAAACAGCTCAACCGATTTAAAATTTTACAAATCGAAAAACGTGAATAATAACGTTTCAATTCTTAAAACTGACTGAACTCTCTATCTATGACTTTACAAAATATTTGCGTGTTTTATTTTTTTCCCCATATAGAAAACATCTATACTGTTGATCTAGAGCATGTTTTCTCTTTCAATCGCACCATGATTTGTACTTGTCAAACTTTAGTCTTTGAAAATTGAGTTGCTGATAGCAATCGGTCAAAACAAAACTGATCTCAATAGTACAATAGGCTCATCAATATAAATGTACTTGGCAGATATTACATATCGGGGTCTTCTCCTATTTCCATTTTAGTCTAGTAGTTCAAACTAAATGCTTCATCACTTTATGTTAAGAGTTTCCGATATACAAAGTGCACGCATACATAGGAAGGGTGACTTGTATATACAAAAAACACATAAATAACAAAATACATTTGTAAGTATAATTATTATTGATGGCACTCACTGAGTAATAGCCTGATGCCATTGAAAGGTTAAGAGGATATATATAAATATTTATATTTTTTAAAAAAGGGTCCAAGTTTGAAACTTATAAAAATTGAAACATATTATATCTTCCTGCTAAGCATCCATAATTTCATATTCCTACAATGGAATAAACTGAAGGGATAATAAGGCTGACATGACTTTATTCTTAAGTTTAAGACATTTAGAATACAGCAATTTTAAACGCAAAACATTTTTTAAAGAAAATGTATATGAGTCAAATTATGACTTTATATAAATATGAATAAAATCCCATCAAAACATATTTTGATAGTGGGGTTTGTGGGTAAGGATGGGTGTGTTTTGAATAGTTCAAGTTTGTATAAAAAAAACACGCTACAGCAAATACTATCATATTCCTGATAAAGAAGTAGTAGTTTATTAATAATTTTTCATTTTTTCATAACAACGTACCTGACAAATTACCCAGGATTCATTTATTGTTAGGTCCATTAAGAGGCTCTTTCTTACTAATTAACATTTAATGTCATGTATAACTTCATTAACGGAATATCTCTAAGGTTCCCACACTAGGAACAGTTCCCACCATAGCTAGGTGTTAAGAGTACCATGGAACTCCACAGTTTATTAACTTGTAAAGCTAATTAGACACCAATTACAATAACATGTTTGCTGTGAACAAATCCTTTAACAGGTTTTACGTTCAACTATCTCCTCCTTAACTAGACAGTTGAAGATGAAAACATTAAAAGATTCCGAAGGTAATTCAATTTTTAGAAAGAAAAAAAATGGTAGCGTAAACTTTACTGAGAAACATACTAAGTTCCATGGGAAAAACTAAAATATGACCCTCTCAGACTGTTTTTAATGCAATTGTATTTTTTTAGCGAAAGTTGTCACCGGAGATATTAGATTTTAAGTAAATTAGTATATGTCCATTGAACAAAATATGGGCAAATGATTTGTACTCTTCTGTCAGAAGCTCTCTTACAATGTACATCCAGTTTCATTAGCTTAATCAGTCTAGTGTTAGGATATCTAGGGAATTTATTTCCTTAATTCAAGGTCTGGTCTAATGCTTGCTCCCCGGTAAAAACTAGAAGTAATGAGGAGTTTGTAGAAATTACCTGACATCTCGATGATCATGTCTGTAATTATGAAAGGTAATGCAAGTTTCACAGTCTGATATGACAATGATGGTACTATGTTGTCAGGTTCTCATCTAGAAATACTGGTACTCTTATTTTTTAGCACCTTTACATTGTATCCCTTTTCTAGAAAGCTGACCATTGTTGTTCCATTGTTTTCCTATAAAAAAGTAAATATTTTGCATTTTATTCATTTTAATTTCAACAGTCAAATTCATCTCTTTTATGAAACTCAACGGAAAAACGCACAAAAATTAAAGCCATTATGTGGTCCAAGGGAAGTAACTGTATCAGTTTAATGCAATGCTATTTAAGAGGAATGTTACAAGTCAGCTAAACTGCTATCTGAAATAAAATTATGGTAATAAATATAACTGACAAAAGTAGTTTAGCAGGCTGATAAAATTATTATTGATGATTCATCATTTTATTTAATACTACTTTCCAATCACCAAATAGGTTTTATAGTTGCATATACTAGTGGGAATTAGAGATATATACACAATAGCTTGAAATCTGCTGAATAACTGATGGACATTAGCTTAAACACTGCTAAATAACTGGGGGACATCAGCTGGATCACTGCTGAATAACTGGTGAACTGATGAATAACTAGCCATCATTAGCTAGAGTACTGCTAAATAACTGCTAGGAATTAGCTTTACCACTGCTGAAAAGCTGATGGACATAAGAAGACTACTGCTGAATAACTGCTGGGTATTAGCTTGATCACTGCTGAATAGCTGGTGGACAAAAGCTCGACTACTGCTGAGCATAAGTCTTACCTCTGCTAAATAACTTCAGTACACAAGATTCCCCACATGATTGACTACTTCTGAATAACTGCTTGGCATTAGCATAACTACTGCTGAATAGCTTCTGAACATTACTTTGACTACTGCTGAATAAATGCATGATCATTGCTTTACCCTGCTTACTGAAGGAAATCTACACCTGAAAATCACAGTTATTCAAAGTGGTAAAGAATTATAGCCTTCATAACAAAAATATTTTATCTATCATATTATATCAAAGGGGTTAGCTGTACTTAACTTACACAGTCTACATTAGTGCATAGAGGAAAATTGCATTAACCTGTAATAAAATAAGTAACAAAATTTTATATAATATCATAGTGGACAATCCCCCGAACACTTAAATTGGTCAATAAGACCTAATTCAAAGTCTGTTTATTGTCCGATAAGTAAACTGTAGACAGACTGACACACAGTGACAGGAAATTATCAAATAAATATTACTTATAACCATGCACTAAGTAAATAAATTGGCTGCCAATGGAATGAACTTTTTCTTGTAAAGAAAAAAGGATGATTTAATCTCAAAATGATATCAAAGAAAATGTCTTTTTATCGCAGGAAGTAAGAGTTTATCATAAAAAAGATTACAATCTTTATTTATCCTGGGTAGGTAATCATACAGTTTTCGCTGACATCAACAATCAAAACACTTTCAGTTTTGGTGACACTATTCAATGTGCCGTAAGACCATCGCGACAGGATGCTGGGACTCTTAACAGGATTATCTGTTTCAATGAAAAAAAGAGGATGTTGCCTATATGCTTATTTTCACTCTGTTTTCTCACATCATTAATGAAGGAAGGGCTTTATATTTAACTATTACATTTTTAGGGAGTTACAGTTTGACCCCCATTTTATTGGTACAAATAAAATCCTTATTGACTATTAATATGCATATGAACAAGGATGAATGAGTGACGCTGACTTACAGATTTATTAACTAAGTACATTTTACTTTTTCCTTAACTTTTAATCTGCTGAAAATTAGCATAAATGATCTACCGGTATCCATCTTTGTATTCAAATTTTAAAGTATTTCAGTATCAAAATACAAAAAAATTGAGCTACCAGCAGTCAGACTGCATGGATGTACAGGTTGCCCGGGTCCTTTGCTGGTGCCAACAGCTTGTCACTTTTGATTCAAGCAGGTTAAAGGTTTACATAAACCACTGATGAATTTAATAGCACTTTGAATAGATACAATCACTTATAATGTATTAAGTGTAATAAAGCATGATACATTTGAGTAACAGCAGTCTGATGTCACATGACATACAAGAAGGGATAGGACCCTCTTTTAGGTCAAGTACACCTCTGACCTAGTGGTTAAGGTAAATCACTTGATCTTCTCACAAGTGGGTTTCAATATACCAGATTTAATGCATAGGGACGGGAGTACAATGGAGCACCTCTTTGGGTCCCTCATTAAACTTAAAAGTCATCATATTAAGGCATGTTATTTAACCCTTACCTGCCAATTTGGTTTAATTAATCATTTATTTATTTAATTAATCAAATATTCACTGCTTTTATTTTGGAACAGTACATCTCAAAATGTAGGGACTTCAATAATTATCAAAATACTAAATAGAATAATGTAATATAGAGCCTGGTCAGACTGCAAAGATGGTCAGACTGTTGGTCAAACTGCACATAAATGAGGTGCAGAGACGCAGATATATTTTCTGGATCCATCAATGTCTATGCAGTCCGGCCTAACTCTATACTGTTGGCACAGGCTATTTTAAACCTTTCATTCCAGTCGGTTTAAGGCTTAAAATTTTTTCGACTGCTCTTAAAACCCATGCAATCGACTAACATAAGAACTGATCTTGGTCACCGCTGAAAATAATAGACAAAGGGACATAACTCTCAAATTTTTCTATAGTGACTTTTAAGGTGCTGAGAACAATTAATATTAAAATCTTCAACTGCATGAAACAACTTGAAAATTCTTGAAGCATAAACTATGCTGCAGACAAACAGTTATTCATTATTAACTTAAATTATTATTACTGATCCTAATCCTTTAAATTGACTGAAATAAATCATTTTCAAATTTCAGTGATCAAAACAAATTTAGAAACAAACTTTAACTGAGAGATAATTAAATTGCATGCATCGTAAAAGTTAACTATAACACACTTTATGAAGCAAAGCAGAACAATTTCTTTTAATTGTTTTTTTTATTCATCAATATCCACCAAGGTAAAACTGATAAATTATCAAAAAAGCTTTGCTCCTTTGACATTAAAATTGTAACTGAATTAATTATGCATGTTTTATCAAAGTAGAAAGCCCCTAGGCTAACCATTGGTTCTGATTGTACAGTTGTCGCGTGTATGTAATATGAATATTAACTATGCCCGAATGCCCCCAGATAAATTGTCGGAGAAGTTACTGACAGGATAAAAAAGTACGGCAGATGGCGGTAATTGCGATTGCCGCACACTGTTTGGTAGGCATGCAATGGTCATTAAGCCTGATAAAAATCATAGGGTTTTTTTATATCAAGTTTTAATATCAGTGTCTTGCTGATGGATCTATATGCTTCAGTTCATCCAATTACGGATAAATTAGACTTATACTGAACACTTTCAATGATTTTGAGTTATTTTGTGCTGTAAATAACCTGTAGTATGTTTGCAGATAGTCTAATAAATTCAATAAAACAGCGCTAAAAATATATCATTGAGATGTGACATAGGAGACTTTATTCGCTGTAGAAATTTATCTATCTATTCTTGCATTTGTTAATAATTATTTCAAGTGACAATCATTGCTCAATAAATTAAATATAAAAAAATTAATGCCAATGGACACATTATAAAAATGTCATTTCACTTCACTTTATATCCTGTATGAATTTCCTCTGAAACAAATCACCTTCAAAGGAAAGGGAAATATAAAGTTGACTGAAATGACAAGGTAAAGTACTATATCTTTAAACTTACAGGTATAAAAAATGCTAAGAAAATTTGTTACAGTGTAACACTGTCCAACCTTTAATCATGTCATCATTTTTTATATAAAAAAGATTGATCCTGCTTTAAAAAGATTTGAAGACCTTCACCCTTTGTGTAAGAATAACATACCAATGCCATGCCACCATCGAAGATCGAGACTGTAAAAGTCAGCCTACATAGTTGTGTATATACGAACCAACTTAATTTTTAACTGCCCAACCCTTACCATGCTTAATATTATAAAATGACTTGTTCATCTTTCAAACTTATCGAAACTCTTTATAATGTATCATGAAAATTTGAAATATGTACTGACTAGATTGCAAACAGTGCTGTCTCGACCATGAACATACAGCACTGATTGTCATCTTAGTGTAGTAAGAGATAAAGTCCTATTGAAACTAGAACTCCGCGAGTCGGATGTGTCGCCTTGTGAACAATATAGTTTGGGAGAAATGGCCAGGACAAAACTGAAATGCGAAAACTAACAAAGGGCAATAGCTCAAAAAATAATAAGTGCAGAGCAGCAGTTTCTATGCATTGCACTTCTTATCAATAAGATCTATCATTCTATGAAGTTTCAAGTCCATATCTTTTATAATTAATGAGAAATGGCCTGGACAAAAATAAAATATAAAAATATATAAAGGGTAATAACTCAAAAATAAGAAATGCAGAGTTCCGGTTCTTGTACACTGCACTTTTTCTTAATGAGATCTATCATCCTAAGAAGTTTCATGTCTATAGCTTTCATACTTGAGGAGAAATGACCTGGTTAAAATAAAGTACGAAAATTAACAAAGGGCAATAACTCAAAAAATAAGAAATGCAGAGTACCGGTTCTTGTGCACTGCACTTCTTCTTAATGAGATCTATCATCCTATGAAGTTTCAAGTCCATAGCTTATATACTTTCGGAGAAATGGCCCAGACAAAAATAAAGTATGAAAATTAACAAAGGGCAATACCTCAAAAAATAAGAAATGCAAAGTACCTGTTCCTGTGCACTGCACTTCTTCTTAATGAGATCTATCATCCTATGAAGTTGTAAGTCCATAGCTGTTATACATTAGGAGAAATGGCCCGGAAAAAAATAAAGTATGAAAATTAACAAAGGGAAATAACTCAAAAATTAGGAAATGCAGAGTACCGATTCTTGTGCACTGCACTTCTTCTTAATGAGATCTATCATCATATGAAGATTCATGTCCATAGCTTTTATAGTTGAAGAAAAATGGTCCGGACAAAATTAAAGTATGAAAATTTACAAAGGGCAATAACTCAAAAATTAAAAAGTGCAGAGTACTGGTCCTTGTGCACTGCACTTCGTGTTATTGAAAGAAGCATGCAGTCAATCCAACTTAAAGTGACTGAGTTATGCTCTGGACAAACTTTAGGGGACGCCGACAACGACGCCGACACCGCTGACAAAAGTAATCCCTATATGTCGCCTTTTCAAGGCCGCCGACGCCGCCGACAAATGTAATCCCTATATGTCGCCTTTTCAAGGCGACACAATAAAGTAGGAGTTAACCTGTTACTGAATTAAGGTGACAAGATGTGACGACTGATCTTGGTCTGTGCTGGTCATATGGGTTTAAATCAGTTGCTGCCATCATGTTGAAAAGTGCAAGATTTGTAAAAGTATGTTATGGTGACGGTGATATACAAAAGTCACAGAAACAGACCTCTTAGTTGACCATTCTGCCTTATATAAGTGTGGTATCCACCCTCTGCAAATTATCACCCACACTGCTAATGTTATTTAAAACGGCTAAATTATTCATCATCATAAGACTAGAAATTATCTATATTTAGTATTTCAATTTTGCCGAGTCATCTACCCATCTTCTATATTCAAATGTAATTATAGCTAAAACCCCTCTGGCAAAGGTAGAACAATTGGGATATTAAACAATTTGTTACCTCATGAAATATAAATACATTAAATGTCTCGTACAGTTTCACTTCAAAAAAGTGATAAACTTTAATAACCATTTAAAGCAGTATATAAATCAGTCTACAAAGTCACTATGGTCTAATTCATTCAGCTATAAAAAAGTAAAATTACATGCTATATAAGTGCTATAACAGATGGGGCCCAGATAAATAATTAGATGTGACCATTTTTTGTACTAAACCTTTACTAAGCATTCCTGGACATAGGGTAAATATTGAGAATATTTTTCCTTGCTTCTTTAATGCGTAAAACTCTTTATCTAACCAATTTTGTGATAATTTTACAAAAATATTTTAACATTTTACAACATTAATTTTTATAAAACAATGATTTAAACAGGTGAGGAACACACATACAACACCAGGTCGAGTATAATGTTTGTATTTGCTACTAGTTTTGAGCAATATAATATTCTTCAGACTTTTCAATAAAAATTAAAAGTACTTTTTGTTTTACTAAATTTCCGTTCTCTTGAATCTAGACTTTGAACACACCAAATAATTTTACCAGCTATTTGAAATATTCATATCATTCAATAAACTACATACCAATATGTATGTACTTCGTATTTTTTGGTGCTATTTTCGTAAGATTTTTTTTTTATAGCAAATTGTCATAAGCAAACGCCTAATATTGCTATAAAGGTAACACATTTATACTAGCTACTTTAATCTTAACAAGTGGTGACAATAACTTGTTTTACAAACTATCATAGAACTTTCGGGGGATATGTTTACTTATCCAGCGGCCCAAAAAATTTTTGTCACATCAAAAGTTACCCTATGTACACACACACACATACACCAATAAGCTACCATGTGGCCAGACTGTAGTAAATAAACAGAACCAAATAAAACTTGCTGCCTTCAATACCAACAGACCACATTGTGTACATACAAAAATGTTTTATATCCAATGTTAGCAAATCAAACAATGATTGGAAATTTATTTGTATGTAGTAAAGCTCTGATAATAAATTGTTATTGTTAACAACCTTTGAAGAGATTTCCGCACAAACTGTGAATTCCGCCATCTGCTGGGGCATTATGGGATGGTTTTTATAAACATAACAGCTTGAAAATTTGGTTAAATGGTGACACAACATGAAGTCGGCAAAATTTGGGACCTGGCGTATGCCATCATACTTGTGTATTATCAACAGTTAACCGCAGTGTCAACAATATATGACTGTTGGCATTGTCCAGCTAACAGGTGGAGGTCACTCGAAGGCTGTCATAGATTACTTATACCCTATGTTATATAAAAATTTCCTGCAGTTTTTTATCCATTTCCTTTTATCGTGTGGTCCACTAATTTGGTATTAAGTAGTCATTAAAATGCTATTACAGTATGAATAATTCCATTTATTAGAATGCCTCATAGTTTTTTGTTGGTTTTCACAGCTTTTTGATATATACATACAGCTGCTGTTAAATAATCAGAATTAGGCTAACAGAATGGTGTATACAGATAAAACCAGTCTTGAGGAATCGATTTTAAAACCTAGTGGCATTTGTTGACGGGTGGTCTTTCAAAACAAATAAAAAAAAAACAAATTTACAAGTACAGTTTCATTTTCATTTGATATTATTGAAATTTTATATTATTCATAATGCCTGTGATGTTAATAAAAAAGAAATAAAAGAAAAGGAATAAAAAGACAAAGTCTCCTGTTATGCTACTTAACACAAAGAAAAGCAAATTGACTTTACTTAAAATGGTCAAAGAATTTTTTACCCTAGAAGTATACTAATTCCTTAAGAAGTATAATAATTTCTTAAGAAAAAACAATCAGAAAAATTATAACAAGATTCTTTGACCAAGATTCTATTTTATAAATATCTTGAAGAGTTCTGTTTCTTATTTCATGTAACCTCCCTCTTGGAAAGAAGCAATATAGTCTTTAGGCGACACATCAGTCACAATATATGGGCAATTGTTTGATTCATCATCATAATTTTAGAGAGAATCAATACGAGAGTAATTTATCATATTGATCTGGCATGAAATAACAAAATTAAATCGCAGCTTCTGATGAAAATAATAAGCAGGGATGACAAACAAGTGATGTTTAATCATGCAAATTGGCAGAAATTTGTTAAATCTAGTTAGACAAATTACTAATGCAAAACCACCTGCTTATTGATTCGTAGATTATTCTGGGTGATAATTATTGCTAAAAATGCGGTTTTCTCCCTTCTACACAATTACTTTCATAACAAATTTTTAATTTATCAATGTGTCTGTGCAGAGGTCACTCAAAATTCACCACACAGTTATAATCCATACTGTTACATTGAACTCAATATTAAATTATTCAAATATATATAACAGAAGTCCCCCCACCCACTCACAGGTGCAACAGGCTTAATAGATACATACCAAAAATAAATATTTGTTTTAGTTTCTTCTATTAACAATAAGAGATTACAGTTTAATATCAAAAGCCATCAAGAGGAAGTCTGACAAACTTACGGGTACCCAAAATAAACATTCAAAATAAAACATATTCATACCCTTTATGAATATTTTGTTAAACAACCAACCTCTTTTTTCCAGTATATTCTTGCACTACTTAAGCAGATCCACCAAGTTGAAAACATCAGCAGTATTGAAGGCATAGACATAACCACACCGGTGGACTGTAATCCAGCAATAAACTGTAAAAAGAGCACCAAAAAATTAAGTTAAAAAAGGGTCATAACTCTATAAATATTGCTTTCAGAATTATGCCACTTGTTTAACAACAGCACCTTGTCATGATAAGCAAAAATTCCAAGCTTCATGTTAATAACTTTTAAAAAATGTTTGAACGATATGCTACATTAAAGTTTTTGCATGACGACAACAATGATGCAGCAATCATAACAGCTCATCTATTTCACCAAAACAGACTAAAAGTTATTTGTTAACCTTAACTTAATTTTGTTTGTTCTAGATGTTCTCAGCATGCCATAATCAATTTGCATTGAAAGCATAGAAAATCAGCCTTGTTTGTAATATAAACATATTCTGACTAATTCAAACTTGTACAGCAGGTATCTGAACATCCTGCACTATCCAAGACAGAGCTAAAAAGATATTACATAAAACATAGTTCTCTTAATCATCTTTCAAAAACTGAAATGAATAGTCTTGAGAGAGCCGATTGTTTAATAAAATCAACTTAATTCATCAATTAAAACCTTTTTAATTTTTAGCTTGATTTACAATTTACAAAGAGTCTTATCTAAGATCAACGAGTCAAAATTAATTGAGTCATGACAGCATGGCTTGAGTCTATAACCTCTGGACTAAATGGCAGAACATTTTAACCTACTAGGCCTGTCCTGCACAACCTACAAGTGGGACAACATGATTTCAAGGCGTTAACCTTTACCTGAAAATTTGCATGATAAAATGGAAAATTATGAAAAATTATTAAAAATTAAAATAATAAAGCAGCCTTAATAAACAAACAATGTTTCAATATGTATAGCAAATGAACATTTCCTTCTTGATGATCCCCCTATTTTTCATTAAATACGATCATTTCCGACCAGAATCATTTTATTCAACATCAAAACCGATGCATAGCTGAAAATCAATAGTTAGAATAATCCTTCTCATTTAGAGTCACTCATCCATTACCAATATATTCTTATAATTTGTGTCATAATTGAGGGAAACAAATGTTTCTGTAATAACAGTCATCACTTGAGCACGTGCCGCACGTGTTACACCTGGGTCGAGATACCGAATGGAAATTAAATGATTCTATTAGCTTGTAATAGAATATTTAAAGTGACTGAATGTAAAACGAGAAAATGACATTTAGGAAAAAACGAAAGAGAAATAATCGATACAATAAAACTCAGCATGCATGATAATTTTGCTTTTATAACTATCAGATGATTTTTTACACCATATAAAGGAGTGATTACCAGGGATATAAGCTGTTATTGCATACCTGAAACTACTAAAATTGCCCATCTAAGATAACAGGGACCCTTAGATAGCATCTGACACTTCATAAACATCAGCTACCTGAAAAAATATCGTTCTGTATTCAATACACCTATTAAAACAACAAAACACCCGCAATGGCCCCAACTCATTCACCATAAGGCCTTGATGAACAAATTTATGCTCTGGAAATCACTGGAAGGAACCACAATAGTTTATCGAGAGGAGAACTGTAATCAAATAATATTATGTGCAATAACTGGTGATACACCAACTTGTTCTTGAGGAGTTGTTTAAACTTTTTATTATAAAATTTGGGTGCCTCTTAAAAAAGGTCAAAACAAAATTTAAATCAACAATCTTGAGATCCGACAATTGATAATCTATCTTAATTAACGTAATGACCCACCAATTGGTTTAGATTGTATCCAATGCCATTCAGTTTGTCTTAATACCTTCAAATACTATAATGAAATATGATGGGACTGAAATTTTTTTTCCGAGATTCATGTTTCATTTGATGTATTAACTTCTTATTAGCTCACTCTCTCTCTTATTAAAATAGCTTACTCTATTTTCCATGAATGAATTTTCTTGTGAAAAATCGCCAATCTGGCTTTGAAAAGCGCAAAATATTATTTTCAATATTTCCTGATTATCTTTTGCATATCTTTCTGTTTTAGTGCCCCAAATTATCTATGTAAGAAATTATATTATTGTATTATTTATTTTGTTTTTAGGCTTTTGGACCTCAGTGGAGTCCCTTTAATTAAAACAATAATTTCTCATAGATAAAAGGCTGCGCATTCTACCAATTAAAATTATCATCATTCAAATATTTCTTTTATTCAAAAACTCAAATAAATTGATAAAAAAGTAACAATAACAGGAAATTCTTGAGAAAATGTTGAAATTCCCAAATAGTGAATATTGAAAATACAATTAAAAAGTAATTGACAAATCAATATTATTGATTAGTTGACAAAATCTCTTTAAAAACTTTGAATTGATCACTCGGCATCTGGCGTGAGATGGGAAAAAATGATTCAGGATTCTAAAGTGTGACAAGTTGACACTCTCTGACAACATATAGGAGCCACAAGAAACCAAGATAATTTGGCTTGATTAATAATTCATCATGGGAAAAGCTAACATTTCGCCCATTTAGGAATACTGACATGTGTGAAATGTACCAGATATTGATTAAGATTTATTTGAACCTAACCTTATTAAAACAGAATCTTTCAATACAAACAGGCAAACACAGACAGGTTTTAAATCTGGTGTATTTATAAATACACTGGGCTGAATTATTGGTGTTCTTTTGAAAAATAAAAAATGTAAATGAAAACACATTACACTGACCACTCGACTTTGAATGATGTTAATTTTTTTTTTCGCCACTGGCTGGCACATTTTTGAAGCAGTCTTTATTTATAAGGCAAATCATCAAAGTTAAGCTTTGTCTGAAATAGAACAATACTTAAACTTTCAAATTTTGATATGTGACTTCATGCATATAAGTAATCTGAATGAAAGTCTCTCAATTTATATCACTTACCCGTTATTACAGTATGTGTGTATCGACCCCTACCAGGCAGTAAGTTTAGTAGCCCCCTATTGCAGCACAAGTAGACCTGAAATGACATAGAGAGGCTTACAGCGCATGAAAGCTGTATGGTCACCATAAAGAACTTTTAAATGTCAGTTTGACTCAAAGCCACACAAAATAACATGTATTGAATTTGTACATAATTACAAATTTATTAAAAACCATAATTATTAAGTCCTTTGTACTAAGAGGCCAGCAGCAAAAGTTTAACTTCACCCAGCTAAATTTGAGTAATTGATTTGAATAAAGCTTTACAGTATGAGCCTTCCCTGTGTAAGCTGAATATCTGCAGCATGAATGACTTGTGTAGGAACAGACCAGCTTGTACATATGTGCAGTCTGACCAGATTATATTATCTTAATATTTTGTATGTTTGGGGTTGGGGGACGATGGGTTTTACTTTGCACCAACACAGTAGAAGTCAAAATGTGATTTTCAACAGAGTAGAACCAAGAACCTTCTATCAGCTAGCTTCCTAACATGAAAGAATCCACAGTCCCTTGAATCAATTTAAACCAAAGCAATTCGAAGCAAGGTGTCCTCATAAGCTTTTTATATACCAAGTTTAAAAGATTATCTCATTCCTTACTCCAATTATTGAATCCTAGGGGGCCCAAAAAACAATTCCCACAGCAGTGAGGGGCAAGAGATATTAAACACTTGGCCAATAATAACCCTCATGATATCATACAGATGACTGCAAAATCAATGAAAAAGCAAAGCAAGGTCATTACACAACCTCTCCACTGTGTATATAAACTGGTTTACTTATTTTAAATTAAAAAAAAATCAAATTAAAAAAAAAAAAAAATTTAAAGTAGAAGTCAACATTGAATCAAGCTGTTTAGAGGAGCATAAATGCCACTGATTTTAAAAAGCATTGAGCAATTGATTATTTTACTGTTTAATTGACTAAATAATTGACTGCATTTGTTACTGAATCATTTATTAATTGTATGATTGATTGATTTCAGATTTCTGCCAATCAATTTAATTTTTTTGACTCCGTGTCAAGGTTGTACATGTTTATGTATCTAGCTATTGGTAACTAAAGGGAGATAAATGATACATGTATTAGTATATGAATGCATCAAGAGTAGTATAATATAAATAAACCTAAAGATATATTTTGATACATAAAACTTAAAACAATCAAATAACATATAGCCTAATTAAAGATTACAAAATTTAATGTAAGGGTAATGTATACATGTATAGCAGATGTTATATAGCCAAAGCTTTTTTAACAATTTTCATAATATCTATACTTAGTATGCGCGAGGGTAAAAAATCATTCTCTCAGATATCATTATTTCTTGCAGTCATCAAACTCTACACATTTGGTAATTTTATTTCAATGTTCTGATACTGAAATTCCTTAAACTTATATAGTTAAAAACAATGACACGCCTGGGGCCGGGCCAGTTTTGACCCTAGGGCTTTTATTTGAACAAACTTTGTAGACACTTACTAGAAGATGTTTCATGCTTAATATCTAAACTCTAGCTATTTGTTCTGATACTGAAATTCCTTAAACTTCTTACTGACCACTCCTAATTTGAGGCACTGGGAATTCAAATCACCAACTCAAGTCTGCAGGGGTTAAGCCTAGAAGACCCTTATTATAATAATATAGGCAAGAAGTTAATATGCAAATACAAGTTGTGAAAGCCATTGTTTGAGGAAGTCTTTGATTCAATAAAAAGATTCCAAAACAGTTTGTTAAAAGAAATAGTGTCAGACATAGTATCAACTATCAAATTATTCTGAACAGTGAAACAAGTTGTGTAAGTACTCAATACTATACTAAATTGGCTGACGTACTGAATATACTGCAGCAGGAAACAATTACTATTCCTTTTCTACTAAGACATTTGTAAAAGTCAGTAAAACTTAATTTAGATTAGTTCAAGGGAGGCCAATCAGTGTAAGACATTCTTAATTATGCCTAACAGAGTTATCTTTTTTTTATCAAGAATGCCAAGTCTTGTTATTATAAATATGAGGGTGCATAAAATAAATAATCTTCCCTTAGTTAAAGGCACATTATGCCTCAGAAATCTATATCTTTTAATTCTTTAGAAATGTCATACATTTGTTTCAAATGCTTTGTTAACACTTAATAGATTATAGAGAACTTTAGATGATGTTTGCTTGATTGGGTTTTGCGTCACACCGACACAGTATAGGTCATATGGCGGCGTTACAGCTTTACTGGTGGAAGTAATCCTCAGGTGCCCCTTTATGCATTTTTCAGGCACAAACGGGTACACGAGTAGAACCACCGATGTTCCGTAGCTGGATTACTTCCTCACATGAAAGAATCCAAAGTCCCTGTTGGGATTCAAACCCTCAGCGGTGAGGGGCAAGTGATTTGAAGTAAACAACCTTAACCACTTGGTCAAGGACGCCCCTCTGTAAGATGTTAATCAACTGAAGAAAGTAGGGATGAACGTGCAGTAATGTGTTGTTAAGGCAGCAAAATGTAAACAAAGTAGTATTTTGACTTCCATACAAAATACTAATTCACTATAATTTTACCCATTGTCCACAGAACAAAAGCAGCAAAAAAGGTCATACACGAGGCAAACGTTTTTTTTTTTGAAAGGTGTAATATAAAAAAAATAAAAAAGTTTTTGAGAAATAAAATTGATAACATTTCTGAGGTATAATGGGCCTTTAAGTAACAAAAAGCTGGATGCTTTAGCTTATAAAAAATGACTTCCCCCAACTCTTCACATTTATCATAAGCTGGATGCTAATAAAAAATGACTTCCCCCAACCCTTCACATTTATCAATGTGAAGAACACGAGTCATTAAATATAGGCAGTAGTAGAATTTTGGTACTGAACACTGCATTTCCTCACACTGGTCTCTCTCACTGTGTGAAGTTTTAATAAAATTCCTTTCAAGTTGATACTTTCGAGTTATTCTCAGAAAAAGCATTCTGCTATTAGGTATTGTAAAGTTAGATAATTAAAAGACGAAGCAATGCACTTACTGTTATCAGCCTCCATATGTGTGAGAAGTGTCAATGAGGGATTAATGACAATTAAGGAACTAAACTATAAACAAGCATTATAAACTTAAGGGTGGTCATTACAAAATCAAACTAGTGCTTGCATGTGTATTAAAAAAATTATATACTTTCATAACTTTTACAATACATGCTGTTGGAATATGGGAGTTCAAAGTAAACTGGTACAGATGACCATCTTATTTAGTCAATGTTTTGCATTGACCCAGGTCACTAGCTCAAAGGTCAAGGTCATAAGTGGCCTTAACTTGGTGTCAGAAGTCCTGTTTGGTCCATAATTTATGCAAAATTGGATTTCAAAATGAATTGGTACACTTGATGACTGTAAGAAGTTGATGTGTTGCACACAAGACTAGGGGTGTAACAATACAGCAAAAACCGTATTGAAATATATATTGCCATTTTGCTGAAGCGTATTGCAATATATTGCAATACGTATTGTCGTGTATATGTTTTGATGTAAAGATGGAGTAACATTTATATATTATTATTATATGTATATATTTTTAGTAGAAACTTGATAGATAAAAATGTAAGGAATAAATAGAAAGTAGTGTCACACAATTTGATAAACAAAACTAGTCGCGTGTGACCTTTCACATCTGGGCCGCTTATGTAAATTATGCGGTCGCTTATTGACTTTTAAATGTACTAGTGGTCGGATACTTTTATCTTACGTTGGCGCCAACAAAATTTGCCAATTAAAGATTTTATGTGAAATTTGTACAAAATTAGAAGGCAATTAATTGAAAATGATGATTTTTATAAAATACCGGTTTTCCAAAAATCGTACCGCGGTTCGAAATTTATTTTTTCATATTGCAATATATCGGTATACCGGTAAACCGTTACACCCTTACACAAGACTTAGGGATTGAACTAGTTCTGGCTTCCAAAACTTTATAAGCCGCTATTTAAAGGGATACTCAGGCAAAATAATGGCAAAAATATAAAAATGATTTTCTGTACTCAAATCACCCTAAAATGCTTAAAAGTCCCAACATGAATTTCTGTATAAATTCTATATATTTTGGGTTTGAAGTTTAAATATATCTATATATGTTGAACGAAATTTTGACGCGAACAGAATCACCAAATAGTTTAAAAACAAGTCATGCGATTTGAACAAACCCTGGAAGTTACAATAACAAATATTGTGGATATTGTATGATTGAAACAAGTCTAAGTAATTGATTTGACATGTTTTTTAACGTTTCCAGAGTACAGAGTGACAACTATTGTGAAATTTTAGCGCTCTAACCTGACCCACGCGGGTCAAGTTAGGAAAACACCATTTTATTCTTTATATGGAGAAAAGTTTTGTTCCTTTGACTGTTTAGTGTATTCATTTTGAGCACATTTACAGAATAATGAATGAAAATTTCAAAACTAAGAAATGAAAATTTTGCCTGTGTCTCCCTTTAACATTTTTGTTTTTCATCTGATGCGGCATTAAACACGTCATGTCATAGTATATAAACGGGTACGCTGAAGACCTTAAGCTAGGATTGAACTTGGTGTATTTATTTTTCATAGTCTGGATCCCTGTTAGAGCTAGTTCGTGCCTCGTCTGTAATTTTTTTGCACATGCCACGCCAGCATTTAAAAGTAAGCTGGTATAGTTCATTATTCAGGTCCCTAAGTCAAGGTCACAGAAGGAATCGATTTTAGCATTTTGCCATAATATCTCTACAGTATTGTTGAAATAAAATAAACATATATAAAACTTTATTGATCTACTGTATGGGCATATGCAGTAAATCTAAATAATTGGAGTTGTCTGTGGATCTATTAACATTGACTTAATAACTTAGAAAGAATTGAAAATTACAAACAGCATTTGGTTTAGATATATGAATGTAGTGATGCGTTAATGCTACCTAATCAAAATTTGACAAAACTGAATACCTGTATTTGTCAAGCCTTGTAGAACAGTGTTTGCGTCGATCACACGAAATAGAAGCATCGTCTGCACGATTAGATGAGCGCGCGACATCCTTAGAAACACCCATAGCAACGTTAATTTCAACCAGTTCATATGTCAATCATAACCAAAACCGTTTGTAGCTCCGCCCATAAAAGAATACTGAGGAAACGTAATCGCTTCTTTCTTAGGCACGGGTGGGGAGTGGAACCGCCTAAATTATGGAACTCGTGATTTTCCGCTGATTCAGATCGATCGATACGTGAAGGAGAATGCCAAATTAAAAGAATTCATCAAAATGCTCAAGATTTTAACCACCTTTAAAAGAAATTCACGTCCATTTAAAAATATTTCTAGGGTAGTTTTAGTAAAAAATATTCACTTTTTTTCCGTCATATAAATATGGCAGCTTTTTTGTTGGGACATAAAAGAGATACATCTTGTAAACCTTACAATAATCGCCAGATAAGCTGTATGCTTTCATTGAATCAGAAAATAAAATGTCCCGTGCCCATCCGTTTTTAGTATGAAGACGGATTACAATATCGATGGTTTCAAATTGAACATAAGTTCTTGCTGACTATGAAAGTAATCCTTGTATTTCATATAAAACAGAGCAAATTGTTTGTAGCTCTGAAGAAATATTATTGGGTATAACAATTAATAAACCCTTGTCTTGGCAAAGTCATATTGATACTGTTCTTAAAAATGCAACTCATTGTTACATTTATTATCTCGTATAAAATTATTCATATCTATACCTGTACGTAAAATGTTTTACAATGCATATATTTTACCACATCTTGACTATTGTTGCATAATTTACGATAACTGTACGTCTTTTCTAGAAGATAAACTCATTAAGTTCCAAAAGAGAGCTGCAAGACTAATTCTAGACAAAGATTTTGACACTCCTTCTGCTGAACCTTTTTCTGAACTCCGCTGGATGACCTTTTCAAAAAGGGTTGTTTTTCAAAAAGCTATTATGATAATGAATAATCAGGTGCCTTCCTATTTATTGAATAATATCATTTTATTGTCAGATGTTCATACTCGCATTTTGCGTTCATCATCTGATTTTCAACTTTATACCCCTAGACCAAATACTGAACAATTTCGTAAGTCTTTTGTTTATTCTGGCCTTCCTGGTTATATTAAGTCTGCTACATCTATGAACCATTTAAAAAAAATATCACATACTGATGTATACAAATTGATAATCTCCTTATTACATTTATGTATTTTAATAGTTTGAATATGTTAAATTTATATTGTTCCCTGTTGAGAGCCTCATGGGAGATTGATACGTTTGTTCAAATGAGTTCTCTCTGTGGCGCCGTTAAATGACGCAACGCCGCTAAATGTCGCACTTGCCGCTAAATGTCGCGCCATTGCCGCCAAATGTCGCAACCACCGCTAAATATCGCAAAATCATTTGCCGCTAAATGTCGAAATGTTAACGCTAAATGTCGCACGAATTTCCCTTGCCGTTAAATGTCGCAACACTACCGTTAAATGTCGCAAGATGTTAATTCATGTTTAAATCACGATTAAAGTAGTATTATATTACTTTTTAACATTCTCATAGTTATTTTTATTGTAATTGTCATCTTTGTTTTACTTGTTTTCTTTTATGAACCTAAATATCGAGGTTTTGAGCTGCTATATAATGTAATCTTTAGGCTAGAAAGGATAATTGATACTAAATTCTCAATAGATAAGTATTTTACTTTTGTTTCCCATTTTCATTTGTAACCCTGACTGACAACAGATTAAAGGTATTATGGTATTGTCGCTCTCAGAATTTGGTTTAAGTAATTTTATTTATTTTCTCAGACACTACCGAATTTACTTTAAATGTGATTAATTTGTTTACTATGATCAAATGATGCAATATCAAAGGGCAGATAATCCTAGATATAGTTTGCAAAGTTATTCCCCTTATTTCTCTAAGATGTTTTCGCT
>NW_026864655.1:0-6114 GCF_026571515.1 Ruditapes philippinarum | reverse complement strand
ATAATAATCGGCATTATCGGGTTTAGACATTTTTGTCTCTCCCTTACGTACATTTGGCATTTTAGCATAACATGGAGCTCTGCTTCAACATAATTATTACACAACTGACATTTTTTTGGATTCCCAGAAGATTTTTATATCGAATTGTCTCCAACATTACTGGTGCCACATCGCACCTAAACTTAAAACAGGCAGACCTCTAAAGTAATGGTAAATTAATTTTGCAATAGTGTTCAACAGGATAGATTTCTTCGAAAGTTCAATACGTCCTATCTCTTTTCCGGCCATCTATATTCAGACCAGCGACTGAGCTGTGTGATACAAGTGTATATATCATAAATAAAACATCAGTAAGTTGTTATAACAACTTCTTGAGTAAAAAAAGCAATTGAATGTACATGTTTAGTCCTAGTGAATTCAATCTTATTAAAATCAGATCATCGTTTTCTCTCCGTTACTCTATGCAACCTAGTCAACGGTAGTGGCGCGTTAGTTAGGATATGACTTTAATGAGATTGTAAAGAATTCAACTTTTCTGTGACAATAAAATGCCAATTTTACATCTATTATTTCCTTTATCTAAAGCCCATACACATATAGATTTATTGACTCTATCATATCATAAGTCATAAAACAACGACTCTAAGGATGACAAAAAGTTTCCCATAAAGATGGGATGAACACCCATTTCTTGTACTGCAACATTTGGAGGTTAACATTTGGAGGTTACTTGCCCGTGCCGAGGAAAAACCTCATTGCTCTATAATGAACCGGATTTATACATGATAACTGCATAGTTCCCCAGATAGTCGTACGATATGATATAACAGGGATTACACAGGCATTATAAAGTTTTGTACATACCCTGGAAGGAAGACCGTCGGAAATTTTTATTTTAGCAATAAGGAACGAGCACTTTCTTTAACATATTTTAAATTAGATGCAATATTATTATCTCAGAATTCATCTAATATAATACCAAAATACATGTACTTACAAGCATATTCAATTGTAGATAAACCTAATTTAAGAACATGATTGTGCAAATCAGATCTAGGTTAACAATGTGGTCATTACTTTCATTGGCATTCATGAACATTCCGTTTCAAAGGCACCAATCATTCAATTTACCTGTCCACGTGACCATATTTTATAGATAACTAACGAATATTAACCAATGACTCTGCAAGTGACTGATTACCTAACCCACACGATTTCAGATTAAGCGATAATGAGACGAAGGACCGTTTGACTCAATGTCCGAGATCACTTGTCACGGTGTCGCCTAGCACGAAAATCGAACCATTGATCCCTGGATTACAAATGCTGTGTTGCGGGGTTTTTAGAGGTGTCGCTGTGAAGGTTTTCGTCTCTCTTAATATTTTAATATTAGTTTAACATTTTTGTAATATAATTGTCTCTGTTGAATAATAATACTCAGTTACGTGTAGTACAGTCAGACACCGATTATTCGATCTACCGGGGACTAAAAATTTACTTCGAATAATCGATGGGTTCGGATAATCAAATTATCTCCTGTATTCTTTATATAGCCACGAGTCATAGCCACGAGTCTTTTTTTTTTAACATAACACGACGCTTTGATTGATATTTACAACAACTTAAGTTATTAACCGGCTATAACATGCAATTTAAAGGCATAGCAGAAAACTAGCGCACTATCGTTTACTGATTGTTTGAATAGTTCCATATTTGTATATATTATTATTAAAATAATAATCACTATCAAAATGCGTTCAAAAGTTAATTAATATAATCATGAGAATGCAATCTTTAAAAAAAATTATTAATCAACCTATAACAATGCATTCTATGAAAAACGAAATAGTCGTTTTAACAAATCAAAATGATTCAATTTAGACTAATGTCACACCGGCTAATTCATTCAGTAAAGTCAAACAGATAAAAATTAGGTTTTACGTTAAACCGACACAGTAAAGGTCATATGGCGACATTCCAGCTTTACTGGTGGAGGAAGACCTCAGGTGCTCTTTCGTGCATTATTTCAGTCACGAACGGGCACCTGAGTAGAACCACCGACGTTCCAGGTAAGCTAGTTGGATAGCTTCCTCACATGCAAGAATCACTGTCAGGATTCGAACCCACAGCGGTGAGGGGCAAGTGGTATGAAGTCAACGACCTTAACCACTCGGCCACGGACGCCCCTAAATAATGAGAGAAGTAAACTTCAAATAAATGTTTCAGACAAAATTATTGATCATAATCATGTTGTCATAGATGTGATGCAGTCTTCTTTTGACTTGACTAAATTATCATATGTCATTGCATTGATATAAATACACCAAAAGCATAGGCTTTTAACAGGTTTTGCACTATTTCTAAAATCAAACGTCTTTGAAAAAGGGACGAGCCAAAATATACACATTACAAAAAACGTATAAAATCATCCAGATGCTGAAGCACTCAGTGTGTTTATACTGTGTCACGTTTATCAAGGAGATCGAGAAGATTCAAACAGAATGACGTCATATTTATTGACGTGAGTCCGATAACGTCATACCAAATCAAAATACCGGATGATCCCTCAAATTGTATTGGTCCATCAAGGAAGGTCTGTAATGCCATAGATATTCATGTTTATAATAATTAGTATCATATTTGACACGAAGCCACGAAAGTATGATTGGTTTCCTGAAGTAATTAGATTCAACTAGAGTTTAATCTTAACACCTCGTCTTTTATAAAATACTGAGTCCCTGAAGAAAAATGTATTTACTACTTGAAACTTCTGTAGTAGTCGAAACATTAGTCGTATATTCTTTTTGGATTTTATGTTACCTTGACCTTACCACTGACATACATTGATATTTTGATTGGCGGCGTTGCCGAGTGGTTAACACGTCGGACAAGTAATCTAAGGATTGCTGACCGCATGGGTTCAAACGCTGTCAGTGGCAACCCGTTGTTTCATTGAGCAAGAAACTTATCATTCATTGCTCAGTACTGGTTGGTTCCAGGAACGGGTTCGAGGGTGTTTCAATAAGCTTAAAACTTCTAACACATTCGAACTAAAAGAAAACCGTATAAACAAAACTAAGTTTGAAGTCTATATGCAGACTTAAACTTAAACAGAGGGCTGACTTAGTTTAACATCATGTTCTTGTCGTTTCTATTGATTGATTTGGACTGTTCAATAAAACTGTGCAACATCACTTATGCCCTCTAGCATATGTTTAAGTTACATTCATTCCTTAACAAGTAAAGCAAATGGAATCATTGATCCCGAAGGAAAAGATGACAGTATTATGATAGAGTACGGGCTGTCAGATTCTACTTCTGGCAAAAACCGACACTGTCATTTTGTCCAATGGTATTCACTACTCAGGTGAGCACGATAAGTTATCCGCATTGTTTTTTAATTAAATAGAGTTATGTTTTCACTTTATGTTTATCATTATTTTATATAAGAGTTTGTGTATTGAAAAATACAATACTCAGCGGTATTTTTGTAAGTTTTAAAGTTTCAGAAGAGCCAAATGTAACATGCATTTATCTCCTACATGTTTTCCATAAATTTAGACAGTATTCGATGAAATACTAATCTGATTAAAATCAGCTCCTAATTAACGTTAAAGCCACGATAGAAATATCTTAGTAGATCTAAACTTTAGTCGGATCGGATGAAATACTAGTATATTTTTGTAAATTATTTCTAAGTTTAAGCGCTGGTTTGCCATTGCTAGTGCGTGCTATATTCTTAGAGTGCTCTGCTTCTAAGATGGGGGAGAAGCAGAATATCACAAATCCTGCGCCACTTTACTTTGTTTATAGGAGTCATAATATTATGCTCGAGGAGTCAATATTCCTTTAAAACAAGAAAATCACCAATTGTCATTTTCAGTAAAGAATATTGACTCCCCGGTCATAATTCTATAGCAAAGGTGATCCCTTTTCTGTAAATAAAATACTGCGAGTGTAAAATGTTGTCTAAAATACAAGGAAAAGTTAAATTTTTCCTTGCATAGGCCTAGGTTATTCCGGAGTTTCTTCATAGCCTTTAATGATAAATTCAATGAAACACTGCAATATATGTTTCTAAATGGAACTGTCAATATTACGTAAATGAACCTTACACTGGCTTTTAATGTACACATTAATATACAAAAAAAATCAATGGAAAATATCTTAAATCATTTAATCTCATGAACAGTAATGTTCTGCGGGTTTTTTATATTAATTTTGGTTCCTTAGGGTATTTCATATACATGCGTTCCCGTTTCTCGCTATTTTAGGCAAAACTTATTAAATGCTACTATAAGTCAGTACATTCTTATCTTGAATAAGGGCTTTATGTTTGTCATTTTCGTATGGGGATGACAAAAATAAATTGAAAAGGAGGGAGTTTAAATATTATGAGGGGTGGTCAATTTTCTTTAAAAAATTTTGATTTTAATTAAACTTCACTTCTTTTCTTTTTAAAAATTTTTAATTTAATACATACATTTCCCGGGTTGCTTTTTGAAAAGATTGTTTCTCAAAAAACCATTTTTTAAAGAAAATTTTTTCTTTTAAAAAATATTACTTTTGCATAAAATTGATTCCAGCAATTCAAATGCTTTTTTCCCTGCAAAAATACCCCTTTGGGCTTTGTGACAAAAAAACAGAGAAAACTTTAATCAAAAAAAAATAGAATTTTTTTAAACGAAAAAGGGTTTGGGATTTCCCCGGAAAAGTTTTTAAAATATATTATTTGAGAAAAAATCAGTAAAATGCCCATAAACCCCCCCCGGTTGGGCGGGGGTTTTAAATTTCTTATAAAACATTTTTTTGCGTTTTTCCTTTCCGCCAAAAGGGAAATCCTATTTTAATTTCCAATAAAAGCTAACCTTTCCCCCTTTAAAATTTTTTTAACCCGAGCAGGTGGGGTTAAATTATTTAGGGGCCAAAATATTATTTTCCCTACCCCTAATTAAAAATTTTGGAATCCCCAGAAAATTGTACAATATGGGAAGAAATTTTAAAAAACCTCAAATAAACCCAAAAACCCACCCTTTTTTTCCCCTTTCACAAGGGTATACAGTAAGATGTTTTTTTAGAGAGACACATGTCAGCAACACAAAATTTTCCAACTTTTGAAAATTGGGTATCTTTTAAGAAAAAAACAAAATCAATTTTGGTATTTTTATTTTCTTGGTTAAGGTTTGGTGGGGTAAGGCCATGATAAAACCAATATTTTTTACTTTCTAAACAAACGCCCAAAAATTTTTCTAAACCCATTTTGTTTCTCTTTTAAATAAAAAGGTTTTAGAAATTTTTGGAATTTTCCATTTGATATAAAAATTTATGGGGTTAAAATTTAAAAAAAACAGTTTTTTTAAAAAAAAACATAGACAACTTTTAACAAATCTAATTTTACTAGGCAAACTTCCCAAATTTTCAGGGGATCTAAATTTTCCTTTTGGCAAACCCTGTTCACTTTTTTTGTATTCTTTAAAATTTTAAATTTCAATAAATATTAAAGGGTCAAAATCAAATGTAAAAAATCCCTTTTGGGTAAGTGCAATAGTCTTAACAGTTTAATATTTTTTTCCCTTTGTTTTGGAAACGCTAAAAAACCCTTTCTCAACCACTTACTAAAAAATTTAAAAACATTTTAAAAGGCATTTTTTAAGGACGAAAAGGGGGACGCAACTATTATTTTTAGACAAAGTTGTATGGTGCTAAAAGTATACACGTGAAAAAACATGACAATCATATCAAATATACAAGAACAGGTTATTTTTAAGTGGTGTAAAACTTGTTCAAATGACAATAATTTTATTATCACAAAACTTTATTCCCTACTTCACTTCAATGTTCTTATATTTTTCTGGTCCTTCGGAATTATTGATTTTAGCACTATTAAGTGTTGAGAATTGAGTACCGCTCAAGCCTGTGCTACGGGCGTGAGAGATGTTGCACATATTCATTATCTCTCATGTACAGACTCAAAAAAACCGGGTCTGCAATTCTCTTGTAATTTTGTTGTGATTAATGCTTCAGAGGGATCACTTTATTTCCGATTTTTATACTTCACAAACAGCAAGGTGTCAAGTGCTGTGTGGCAGCTGTAAAAGGTTGCCCAAAAGGTTG